>NC_057808.1:34421322-34461866 GCF_018294505.1 Triticum aestivum | reverse complement strand
GGCTAGACTCCTTCAACGATGAGACCCAGGCAGAGGCCTTCCCCAATCCATCCGGGGGGAGCGAGTGTGTTTCGTCCCTACCTACTAAGAGGCGTCGGATTTCCAATCCATCCGTTCCTCCGAGGGCTTCTGGAATACTATGGCCTCCAGGTGCACAACTTCACCCCTGCCTCCCTTGTGCACATTGCGGGTTATGTCGCTTTATGCGAACTATTTCTGGGCATCGAGGCTCATTTCGAGTTGTGGAGGAAGTTGTTCTACCTTGTCCCACATAATCACGAGGGGTCAATATTTGAAATGGGCGGAGCCGAAGTATGGCGTATCGCCAATACTGGATATCTGTCCGGCACACCAAGGAAGGCATCCGAAGAATGGCCTTCCGAGTGGTTCTATATCAAGGACGTTGCGCTTCCTGACCCAGTTCGAAAGGGTCTTCCTGAATTTGCAAGCGTTCCGCTGAAGAAACGCCACAGTTGGCATCCCCGGAGTCTTGAAGAGGATGACAGCACAGAAGTTCGTCAGCTCATGAGCAAGATAAAGACGCTCGCTCAGTCCGGACTCACAATAATCGAGGTAATGGCGACCTCCATAGTGCGAGGGGTTCAGCCGCTACAATACAGAGGGCTGCCAATGTGGCACTATAATGGAGAGGATGACGCCTCCCGTTGTGGCCGGAAGGGTCCGGATACCCCCGCCGCTCTGGCCAAAATATTGGCCGAGCTGTTTAAAGGGGAGGAAGAGGAGTTTCTTTGCATTAAGCGTAGAGATGGGTACTCTATGTATGATCCTCCCAGTTGGGTAAGCCTCAACCCCTCTGCTTCACTCATTCAACTTCCGGATTACTTTTGATAAATTTCAAGTCTGTTTGTTATGACAGCACTGGCGGAAGGTCACCGAAGGACTTCATAGTCCTGCCCCACAGCCGGAGAACCACAACCGGGAGCTGGATCCTGGGTTTGAGGAGGATCCGGATATATTCGTGGTGCTCGCGGAGGGAGTGTTTTACCAGACATGCTATGATGGCACAGAAGTGGCCATCACCGTCGACTACCCTGGCCTTCTTCCTGCTTCACATGTAAATAATCAAGAAACACCTTCTCTAAAAGGGTGCTCTTATTCTGCCTCACCCACCGTATTGTATCGTGCTCCATAGGGGAGACGTTCAGCGATTCCGAAGAGATCGGCTCCTGCGCCGGGCAAGCCTTTGAAGAGGAAGACCGGTGAAGACACAGCCAGGCCTTCATCGAGGAGGTACGGATAAATATGCTTTTCAGCGGCCGCATCCGACTGTGATTTGTGTGTTTGTTTGGTTATAGGAAAAAGGTTTGCCGAACTATGTCCGGGGGCCCGGTCAGTCATGCTCCCGACAACCGGGATTTAGATCGGGGAGACTAGGGCCGGTGTAGGAACAACGCCAGACTGCCGTTCGACCGAGGGTTCGGAAAATATGTCCGTCACCAACTCGGAGGTAGAGAGCGCCATGAACCATCGGCGTTGCAGGGCTGTCTTGCAAGACCCCAAGTTCTCGGAAGAGGCATTCAATGCCTTTAGCTCGGGCGACGCATACATCCGAGCTGCTCGAGATGGGCTTAGAAGAGCCACGAAGCAATATCTGACAGATGTGCAGGTAAGTTTTCTTTGTCCAAAAAAGGATAACCATATGCCCGTAGCCCCCGAGACTGAAAGTAGTTGGTACAACTGATTTAAGGATCTTTGTATGACCAGGCCTTTACCAAGAAGAATGACCTACTAGCCCAAGAGCTGGAGCAGTGTCGGGCGCAGCTAAATGCTGCTACCGCCGAACTAGAAAACTTCAAGAAGGCGTCTTCCGGTAACGTTCCCCTCCATCGAGGAACAATAATTTTATATCAACTGTGCTAATACTATTGCTGATCGCATAATAGGATCGCCTGATCAACTTGAAGAGAAGTTGAAGATCGCCCAAGAGGGAGAAAGAGAGGCAAAAAGGCTACACGCCACAGGCGAGCGTGTGCTGGCCCGCGTCAGGGACGAGAAGAACAAGCTACATGATTCCAACACTACATTGGGTGAAGAGTTGAAAGATGTGCGGGCCCAGCTAGCCGACTCCGTGAAGGAGAACAAGAAGCTGCGGGGCGGCATATTCAGTATGTATCTGAACTATTTTTAGAGTAGTTCGGAGATAAATGGAACTGATATAGTTATGATTGCATGTATATTGACGGGTCGTCCTGAGGAGGAGGTGTCCGGATCATCAAGTGATCTGCTGCAAAGACTGTCACAAGTGCATGAGCATGCTCGGCTGGCCATGTGGAGTGTTGCCAAGGCCTTATGGCCATCCGCCTCCCCTCCAGGAACTATGGAGGAGCTTGTAGAGCTGTTCAAGGGAGCGCGGCGGCGTATCCGACTATGGAAGATATCGGCCTGCCGAGAGGCTGCGCGAGAGGCCTGGGCCATGGTGAAAACGCGATATACCAAGCTGGATCCTAATCACATGGCCCGGGTTGGACCGCTAGGGTCGAATGGGGAAGAAATTCCCGTTCGTTTAGTATATGACCAAGTAGAGGTGGCCGCAAAATATTCCCAACAGGATTGTAAGTTAGACTGCCTGTTGGACGGTGTAGAGGAGGAAGTGTTCGAGTCTAAGTGACTATGTACTTTCCTCGTCATGTGGAACTCTAGCTGAATTGTATATCATTTGTCATGGCAGACCTTTTTGCTTCAACCTCCGGACCCGAAGGTGCAGAGTGTTTCCGAATACCATCGCAGCCGAATAGGCCGGGGTATGCATGGAAAACTAGGCGTAGGGGTCATAGTTGCTTGAACAAACAAGTTGTATCTGGCTACCTATGTTATATTACATTGAGATTGTAAGAAACATCTTCCAGAGAGAATAGTTCCGTTAAGGGTTCCTTTCCCTGGGTGTGCATGCATTTAATGTACGTGTCTGAATTGTGATGGGAAAATCACGGTGTATATAACTTCTAGGGGTTTGCAATGGAATAAATGAAAAGACGTCTTTAATTCACCGACGGAATATTCCCTTAAGAACGCTAGCTTTCGGCTTCACCCAGTCTGAGGTACACATCCGGATGACCCGGCAGTAACAATCACAGATGTGCTCCCTTTATGCCCTAGCCGAACTAACGGGAACGTAGGGCATAAGCACAGGAGCCAGGCAACCCAGCTTGGCCAAAACTTAAGTCATATCGGGGCATATAATGGCGAAGAAAAGGTACATATGGAAGAAAATGCATATGTGAAGAGCTTGATGCTCCGTGAATAATGAAAAAGCTGTTGTCCAAGAAGCCCCCAGGTATAATGGACGTACATATATAAAGATGTGTACGTCAGCGGTGTTCGTTCGAGCCGTATGAGAGCTTTAAAGCGAAAAAATAAAGGTGAAAAAGAGAGAAAAGGTAATGGAAACTATAGAGGAGAAGGAGACGAACAAAGAATTCGGTGCTAGGCATAGAACTTTCAGAGTCTGGCCGCGTTCCAGGGGTTTGGCTCTAGGCGATTGTCTGATGCATCGCGAAGACGGTACGCTCCTCCGGTAAGAACTTCGTCAATTATGAAGGGACCCTCCCATTTGGGCTTGAGTTTGTCCTTTTTCTTCTCCAGCAAGCGTAGAACGAGTTCGCCAACGTTGTAAGTCTTGGCCCGTACTTCTCCGCTTTGATATCTTCGAGCCTGCTGTTGATAAAATGCTGAACAGGCTTTGGCGACATCGCGCTCCTCTTCCAGGGCGTCTAGGCTGTCCTGCCGATCCAACTCGGCCTCTTTCTCTTCGTACATACGCACTCGAGGTGAGTCATGTATAATATCGCAGGGCAACACAGCCCCTGCACCATACACCATGAAGAAAGGTATGTATCCGGTAGTACGGTTGGGCGTGGTCCGCAGCCCCCAGAGTACGGAGTCGAGCTCCTCAACCCCGTGCTTGTCTGATTCTTTTAAAGACCGCACTAGTCTGGGTTTGATGCCGCTCATAATAAGACCATTGGCTCGTTCAACCTGACCGTTGGTTTGCGGGTGGTAGACGGAGGCGTAATCGAGTTTAATGCCAAGATTAGTTGTTGGTTTTAACCTCGTCGGTTGTGAAATTAGAGCCATTGTCGGTGATGATGCTGTGTGGAACACCATAACGGTGCACCACACTGGATATGAATTCTATCACCGGGCCGGACTCAGCCGTTTTGACCTGCTTAGCCTCTATCCACTTAGTGAATTTGTCCACCATGACCAATAGATATTTTTTTCTTATGGCATCCCCCTTTAAGGGATCCGACCAAGTCTAGTCCCCAGACCGCGAAAGGCCAAGTAATGGGGATAGTTTGTAAGGCAGTTGGGGGCATGTGGCTTTGGTTGGCGAAGAGTTGGCATCCCACGCAGTGTTGGACGAGGTCCTGTGCGTCTGCTCGAGCTGTCGGCCAATAAAACCCAGTACGGAAGGCCTTGCTAACAAGGGCCCGAGCTGCGGCATGGTGTCCACCGAGACCGACGTGAATTTCCGCTAAAAGTTGCCCCCCTCCTCTTCGGAGATACATCTTTGAAGTACTCCGGTAGTACTTTTCTTGTAGAGCTCTCCGTCGTGAACCTTGTAGGCCTTCGAATGCCGGATAATGCTGCGAGCCTCATTCTGGTCTTCGGGAAGCTCCTTCCTATTAATGTAGGCCAAGAAAGGTTCGGTCCATGGGGCAATGACTACCATAATGAGATGGGCCGAAGGTGTTATTTCGGTGGCTGAGCCCCCGATACTATCGGTGTGTTCGGGATTTGGAGTTGTATTCGGATCTGGACTATTGTTGCCGCCCTCCCCTTGCCACACCACGGATGGCTTGAAAAGCCTTTCCAGGAAGATGTTGGGTGGGGCGGGGTCGCGCTTAGCGCTGATGCGAGCAAGGACGTCTGCCGCTTGGTTCCTTTCTCAGGCGACGTGATGAAATTCAAGTCCCTCGAACCGAGCCGACATTTTTAATACGGCATTACGATAAGCTGCCATCTTTGGATCTTTTGCGTCAAAGTCGCCGTTTATTTTAGATATGGCGAGGTTCGAGTCCCCGCGCACCTCCAAGCGTTGTATGCCCATGGATACGGCCATCCGAAGACCATGTAGTAGGGCCTCGTATTCGGCTGCGTTGTTAGAGTCTGTGTATAATATCTGGAGGACATACTGGACGACGTCTCCAGTGGGGGATGTTAACACGACTCCCGCTCCCAGCCCTGCCAACATTTTGGAGCCGTCAAAATACATAACCCAATTGGAATATGTGCCATGCTCTTTAGGGAGTTCGGCCTCTGTCCATTCGGCGATGAAGTCGGCCAGTACTTGGGATTTGATGGCTCGTCGTGGCTTGTATGTTATGTCGAATGGAAGTAGCTCTATGGCCCATTTGGCGATCCGTCCCGTGGCATCGCGGTTGTTTATTATGTCATTGAGTGGGACCTCAGAAGCCACCGTAATTGAACACTCCTGGAAGTAGTGTCGTAGCTTGCAGGATGCCATGAAGACCGCGTATGCTATCTTTTGGTAGTGGGGGTACCGGGATTTGCACGGTGTGAGGACAGTTGATACGTAGTATACTGGTTTTTGGAGTGGAAATTTGTGTCCATCCTGTTCTCGTTCGACGACAAGCAAAGCACTCACCACCAGATGTGTTGCCGATATGTATAACAACATGGGCTCGCCAGTGTTTGGTGCGGCCAGGATTGGGTTGCTCGCTAGGAGGGCCTTTATTTCCTCCAGTCCGGCAGTCGCCGCGTCTGTCCATTCGAAGTTATCAGTGCACCGTAAGAGGCGATAGAGTGGTAGTGCCTTCTCTCCTAGTCTGGAGATAAAGCGGCTTAGCGCTGCCACGCATCCAGCTAGTTTTTGGACTTGTTTGAGATCTGTTGGTGTAGCCAACTGTGACAGAGCTCGGATTTTAGCTGGATTTGCTTCGATTCCTCTATTGGAAACAATGAAGCCCAGCAGTTTTCCAGCAGGAACGCTGAAGACACACTTTTCCGGGTTGAGCTTGATGTCATACGCCCGGAGGTTGTCGAATGTAAGACATAAGTCGTCTATTAGTGTTTCGACGTGCCTAGTTTTGATGACGACGTCATCGACGTAAGCTTCTACCGTTTTGCCAATCTGTTTCTCCATGCATGTTTGAATCATGCGTTGGTATGTGGCGCCGGCGTTCTTGAGCCCAAAGGGCATGGTGTTGAAGCAGAATGGCCCATATGGGGTGATAAATGTTGTTGCGTCTTGATCGGACTCCTTCATTTTGATTTGATGGTATCCGGAATATGCATCGAGGAAACACAGTGAGTCGTGTCCTGCAGTGGCGTCAATGATTTGATCAATGCGGGGGAGGGGGAAGGGATCCTTAGGGCAAGCCTTGTTGAGGTCTTTGAAATCGACACACAGGCGCCAGGATTTGTCCTTCTTTGGTACCATCACCAGGTTTGCCAGCCAGTCCGGATATTTGATTTCTCTAATGAATCCGGCCTCGATGAGTTTGGCCAACTCCTCCCCCATGGCTTGTCGCTTGGGTTCGGAAAAGCGCCGTAGTGTTTGCTTAACCGGTTTAAATCCCTTTAATATATTGAGGCTGTGTTCGGCCAGCTCGCGTGGGATCCCTGGCATATCTGAAGGGTGCCAGGCAAATATGTCCCAGTTTTCGCATGGGAATTCTCGTAGTGCGGTGTCAACTATTGGGTTCAGTTGAGCTCCGATGGATGATGTCTTCTTGGGGTCCGTTGCGTGGACCTGGAATTTGACTACTTCTTTTGCTGGTTTGAAGGAGGTGGATTTAGGGCGTTTGTCGAGGATCACATCGTCCCTGTCCACCATGGAGGGTAGTGCGGTTAATTCTTTGGCCGCGAGGGCTTCTGTCGTGGTTTTGTCACGGCAGATGTCCTAAGGAAAGGACTTAGTTGTGGAGCCATCGCTACGGGTTAGCTTAAAGGGGTTAAAGCGGACAAGGGACGCAGAGAGTTAATACTGGTTTGGCCCCTTGCGGTGAAGGTAAAATCCTAATCCAGTTGTTGTGGAATTGCTAGGGTTTCGATGACCAGGGAGCGAATACGCTTTGCCTAAGTCTTGAGTTGTTATCTGTTCTCTTGAGCCGCCGCCGGGTCGTCCCCTTATATACACGGGTTGACTCCCGTCGGTTTACAGAATCCCGAGGCCGGCTCATAAACGTGTCCGGCTCAGTCTCTGCTCTTTCTATCTTACAACACAAGTTTACATACCCATGCTGGTTTATGTCTACAGGCCTTAAACCGGCTTTGGGCCATGGGCCTTCATAAAGCGTCACCGTCTTGTCTTCATGGGCTTCAGGTATAGTGAACCATTATGGGGTTAACCTGGCCTCTCCTGGCCGGTTTACGCCCAGTGGTAATATCCCCAACATTAGGCCCCAGATTGATTTGAACTGGTTCATGTCAATCCTCAATACTTAAGAAAATTTCTTCTTCAGCACCTCACATAGTCTTCTAAACCGCCGTGACGTCACCTTCCAGGACCATGATAAATTGCCATGACGTCGTATGTTATTAAAAACTGCGTATAACCCACCTTCATTAATGGGCCGCCGACAATCGAGGCAACAGAGCTGTCACATATCCCATTTTTTGGGCTCCTCGATTCTCGCGCCTGCCTTTTATCCATTCACATTATAAATAAGGCCGAGGGGTCCCTTTCACTTTTCCCCCTCATGCCTCTTCGCGTCGTCTTCTTCCTCGCGCCGACCGACCTTCAAGCTCTGTCGTCGCCGTCATCCTTCACCTCTGCCTCAACGACGGCCGCTGCATCAACCTGACCGTACCAGAGAAACGCGGCGATCATCCGCTGCTTCCTCAGCACCAGTAAGTTCCTCCTTTCCTCACTCCAGATCCACCATTAGGGCTCGGTGTTCTTCATAGCTCTTCAAAGTTCTTGAAGCTGTTCTTCCTTGTTCCTCTTCAGTAATACCAACGGCTAGTTAGATCTAATTTTTCCAGCGCCCTTGTAGTTTAAACTCCTTTTTTCTTTGTTAGGGCATAAAACTCATCTGAACTTGCTGAACTCTTCGAACGTTTGAAACTAGGTCAGAATATATTTTGATTTTCCAACGCACGGTAGATCTGAAATTACCATGTCAAGCCGTGAAACTTGTTTTTCCTTCACTTACGCACCTTTAGACATATATCTTAAATACCAGATTAGGCGGTTTAACCTCATAGAAAAATGATGACCCAGTAGATACCATTAGTCCCATGTTGAACCGCCAATGCATTCATCATTGTACTGTCTCCATTGTCAGACTCCGGTTTACCAATAACAAACCCCGGTTTAACAATATGCATACATCCTTGCACCGCTTTATAATTATCCACTGTGAATCTTAAACCGGCAATAATCATGTTTCAGCTTCTCATTGCAATGGCCAAGCAAGTCTATGAATGCAACTGGGTTCCTTCCCGGGTCACGGAAGATCAGTTAAACAGATGCGTCGCAACGGGCGCTTTAGCCAAGAAAGATGTCATCCACTGGAGGGCCCTTGGCCCGGAGAATCCTCCTACACCCAAGGACGGAGAGGTAGTCGTTTTTGTTGACCATCTGGGTCGAGGCTTTAGCCCTCCCGGTTCAAAATTCTTCCGAGATGTGCTGGCTAGTTTTCAACTTCACCCTCAAGACATCGGTCCAAATTCTGTGACCAACATCTGCCACTTCCAAGTCTTCTATGAGGCTTACCTGCAAGAGGAACCTACAGTTGAACTATTTAGGGATTTCTTTCACTTAAACTGGCGCACAGAGTTCACGGATGGACCCAATACTGAATTGGGCGGAATGGCGGTTCAGAAAAGGAAGGAAGTCACTTTCCCTCATGCCAAGCTTCACAGTCACCCCAAAGAGTGGAACCAAACTTGGTTTTATTGTAAGGATACATCTCCAACTGATGAAAACCCCCTGCCGGGTTACCGCCCTCACCGCCTTAGCAATACACATCCTTTTCCTCAGAGGTTAACGGCAAAGGAGAGAGCCATCTATGCCCCACAGCTGTCGAAGCTTAGAGCCTTTATGGCCAACGGTTTAACCGGTGTTGATTTTGCTCGTTGCTGGATCGGCTGGAGTATCCTACCCTTAAGCCGGCGCCCTGGTTTGATGTGTGAATACACAGTGAGTCTGACCGACCATCAACGGCATATTAACATTCAACTGACAGAGGCTGAAGTTACTGAGGCTGTCAATAAAATGTTGAATGAACCGGAGGCCGTCTGTGGCTAGACCGGACTAAGTCCTTTCTACACCTCCAACAAACCGCCAGCTATAAGAATCATATATCCTCTTTGTCTTAAGTTGCTTCTTTCAAATTATTCTCTGAAAGTTTGACTATTTCTGACAGGGTGATGATCCATTCTGGAATAAGAAACCACAAGATAAAGCGGCAAAACCGCAAGACAACCCGGCAAAACCACTTCGCCCAAAGACCAAGGTTGTTAAAAACCTGCCAAGAAAAGAACCACTGCTTCTTCCGACGCAAATGCTGATGCCGATGTAGCCAATCCGGACTCAGAGGTGGAACTTGACTCTCTTGGTTCATTTTTCATACACCTCATTGACAATGATTATTATCAGGACGATGCTGAAGGCAGTCAAGCTGATGACGTAGAGGTAATCATTCTTTCCTCCAATTCAGATCCTCTGCCAACATCGAAAATCTGTCGAGCAAACCGGAAAGTAAAATTTTCTCACCCTCTTGCTTACTTGGACCCCAACTTTCTTTTGAAGATGCAGCAACATGAAGCTCGCCGCACGACCCGGCACAGCGGGCAGGTAGTTACCTCCGCTGGTTTACCGAACACTCCGGTTCAGAAACGTCGATCAGAGGTCTCTTATACTCTTGACACTTCTTGCCCCAAGGCGGGTTGTTTCCGACAGCCTCTTAATCCATCTAATTCAAATTATCAGGGCACTTCCCACTCATCTTCTGGCGAGTCGTCAGCCACAAAGCTTCCGCCCCTCAATACGGTTCCTGGGTGAGTTATACCTTTAATTTTTATTTTCACTGCCTTATGCTTGACACAATATCTTGACCTTTTATATTTTCTTCTCTCAGTGCCAAGCCAAGACCCAGCAAGAAGGCTCGGTTGAATAAACCGGCTGAGGATAACGTGGCTGTTGAACCGGAAAAAACTCCAGATCCAGAAGAAACCGATGTTGATGCCATGCTTGATGATCTGCCGCCTCAAGACCATGACTTGTTTACTAAACAAGTAGAAATTGACACCACACACCATGCTGATAAACCGACCAGCCCCATCTGAACTGCTGACAAACCGGTCAGTCCAGCTAAGGAGACTGACAAACCGTCAACTCCAGCGAAGGCTGCTGATGATAAAGAAGACGATATCATGATTACTGGTACTGGCCATACCACTCCTGGCAATCCTGTCGCTTTATCAAAACATACTGCCAAGGATGAGCTTTCTGCTATTGGTAAAGGAAAATGGAACGCCGATTTGTCAAGCTACACCCATCTCAATGCTCAAGACATTCATTCCGGCTTCTTGCACCGTATGTATACCAGCCGCGACTATGTAGCCGGTTTGGTCAACTTGATGAAGGAATGATATGAGGTGATGTAACTATTTTTCTCTTTTGTCCAATTGTAGTTTATCAACTCCAGTAGCCCCCAAGTGACGGTTTATGATACCAATCTAAACCGGGACTTAGTAATAACTGTATATTTGCAACACGACATCTTTTTCGCTGGTGTAGCCCCCAAGGGTCGGTTTAACTTTATAAAGATGAACCGGGACTTTTAAAAACTTCCCAGATGAGCAATTAGAGCAAACATACATTAGCCCCCAAGTGCCAAGAGGAATACTTGTATTGTGCTTGGGACTTTGCAGAAATTTCTGATCAAAGCAAATATGCATTAGCCCCCAAGTATCAGGTGCATAACTTGTTGTGGGCTTGGCACTTTAAATATGTACTATCAACCCATAATATGTCTCTTCTTTACAGGCTGAGCTGAGCAAAAAAGAATCTCAAACCGCCGATCTGCAAGAAAATATCAAGTCCCAGCAAGCCGAAACTTCCAAGGCAAAGGATGAGCTGACAAGTGCTTTAGCCGCTATGGAAAAGCTAAAGGAGAGTTTCAACAAGGAGCGGGCGGATTGGAACACAGAGAAATCCGCTTTGCAGAAAAGAGACGAGGATGCAGAATCAGCTCTCAAACCGGTGGTGGACGAGCTGACTGGTGTAAAGCGGCAAGTACATGCTATGACTGCTGCTGTGTTTGGTAAGCATCCTTGCTCTATACTTTCAGCATGTCTTCCCATGTGTTTCCGGTTTACTGACATTTATAATGATGCAGGAACTCGCATTAGTCATCTGGGCTCTGATGTACAAAAGAGGCTGAAGGCTGCTTACACGCTGATAGAGCAATTGTACACCGGCGCTCAACGAATTATCTGCACCGCTTCTCACAATAAGCCGCCCCCGACGTTAATCAAGGATACTTTAGACAGGCTATCTATGCTGCCTGCCCGAGTTGAAGAGCTAAAGAGATCTGCTGCAAGGGCTGGTGCTCTGACTGCACTAACCCGAGCAAAAGCATGGGTGCCTGATCTTGATCCGGTGGACGTGGCTAAAGGCTACCCAAGCTTAAAAGAGGATGGATCAGAATTTGTCAATGAAGATCTCTGCGCCATAAACCGGGAAGTACGTCCACTGGCTTGTCAACTCGCTGAAGAGGCTGATCTTTCATTTTACCAGGCGAGTTACGACGCCAACAACAAACGGGTTGCTGCACCGACTCCTGAGGCTCAAAACCTGATCCCTCCAATCCGTAAGCACACTTATGCCCCTGACATTGAACCGTCGACCCTTATAAGCGACGAAGATGTGTTCCAAGCGTTAACTGAGATCAACTGGACAACTGTTGACTTCCAGCCGCTGGGTAGAGACGAAGAGGATGAACCGGTGCAAGATGATCCGCAGCCGTCAGGTCAAACTGGTGACCAACCATAATCCGAAGGCCGGTTTAGGCTTCCACATGCTGCAACACTTATTTGAGAAACAATTATCCTTTTGGGCACTGAAACGCCTTGTAATAGGCCAGTTAAAACACTTGGTCTGTTATGCCTTCGTGCATATTTATCTGCGACTGATGCTTGCTAATCCGCCATTTATAAGATATGATGTTCATAATCCATAGCAATTTATTCAAGCTATCCCTGTAGATAAGAAGCTTAAAGCACCCTGGCGGTTTACCACCAGGCGAGTCATAATGCCCAAATATATATATAAGCAAGGTTTATAACCAAAGTTATAAAAAGATAACCAAATATGGAAATACGTGATACCTGTGACCTTGAGTCATAATGTTGGCTGACCAACTTTGTAGTGAGGGTAACAACCCTAATCCGGAGTATCAGTAACTCCTGTTATATGATGCCGGTTTACAATAAAACCGTTCTGGGTTGTGATAAACACCGGTTTATTCAATACTGGTGACTTTGAGTCGAAACCCGACCGGGCTGATAGTCTCCGAATTATAATTGATCATGTACTGACAACTTGTAGTTGAAAGTCAAGCCGCTTTAACGAACGCCGGTTCATCAAAACATTAGAAATCTCATCCAAGGAGAAAAAACTTAGCAAATAAAAGCAAATGAAACCCTTGTAGTCGAGGCTTTTCACGGGCTGCCAGGCCCCAAATTCGAGGCTTTTCATGGGCTACTAGGCCACTGAGTTAAACCATTTTACAAAGCCTTTTAAGATGGTCCTTAATCCTTAACCAATCATCATTTTAACTTGACAAGTTCCGGGTCTTATTAGAGTAACTTGTCAAAGTTCGATGGGTCATACCAGGTTTATCTGGGCGGAGTGACTTACTTAAAGAGGCAGGCTAACCCGGGGTTTTAGGTGTATACACCAGGCTTCCAAGCCATGGCTTGATAGCCTATTACAAGTGTAGATTCTTTGCTCATTTCGACAGCAAAGAATCCCCAAGTAACATTTTGAGCTGTGCTCAGCGGGTGCCCATGTTTGAGTTGTTGTTTTGCAACACTCTCTTTGGCCCCGGATTGATTTGGCTTTGAGCCGATCAAGAGGTGTAACTATGGTTCGGATACGACCAAGCCCCCAAGTGATGTTGTGGCATTGCGCCGATCAAGAGGTGTAGCTATGGTTCGGATACGACCAAGCCCCCAAGTGATGTTGTATAAAGCTTTGATAAGCTAAATCAAGGGGTAAACCGGACGCCGCTTTATAAACAGAAGCTCCATGTAACCACACATGATGTAAGAAAAACAACAGATACCCCACTTTAGCTGAGGTTCCGGTTTATTATATTGATCATAATATATACATTGTCATAACTATGTACATAAGCAGAGCCCATGGCTCAAGTATAGTAGGGCCGAAGATGAGCGATATTCCACGGCCGGTGGGTCTCCTCCTTCGATTTACGTGAGTCTTTGTGCTCTCGAACATCGTTTAGGTAGTATGACCCGTTGTGCAGATTCTTGCTGACCACAAAGGGTCCTTCCCAAGGGGGGGATAACTTGTGCATATCCGTCTGATCCTGGATGAGTCGGAGCACCAAATCGCCTTCTTGAAAGGTTCTGGATCTAACCCGGCGGCTGTGATAACGACGCAGATCTTGCTGATAAATCGCCGAACGGGCTGCTGCCATGTCACGCTCCTCATATAACAAGTCGAGAGCTTCCTGCCGTGCCTTCTCATTGTCAGCTTCGACATATGCCGCTACACGGGGTGAGTCATGACGGATGTCACTAGGAAGAACCGCCTCCGCTCCATAAACCATGAAGAAAGGTGTGTACCCCGTTGATCTGTTGGGTGTGGTATTAATGCTCCATAACACAGAAGGTAACTCATCAACCCAACAACCCGGCGTCCATTGCAAAGGAACCATAAGCCGGGGTTTGATGCCTCTCAAGATCTCTTGGTTGGCCCTTTCCGCTTGACCATTGGACTGGGGGTGAGCCACTGATGATACGTCAAGCCGGATGTGCTCACGTTGACAGAACTCCTTCATGGCACCCTTTGACAGATTGGTACCATTATCTGTTATAAAGCTGTGTGGAAAGCCAAACCGGAAAATCACCTTTTTGATGAATTGAACCGCCGTAGCTGCATCACACTTACTGACTGGCTCTGCCTCCACCCACTTGGTGAACTTATCAACCGCCACCAAAAGCTGGGTCTTCTTATCCTTGGATCTCTTAAAGGGTCCAACCATATCGAGCCCCCAAGTCGCAAACGGACAAGTAACTGGAATCATCCTCAACTCTTGAGCCGGTACATGAGCCCGTCGTGAGAACTTTTGACAGCCATCACACCTTTTGACTAAGTCCTCGGCATTAGCATGAGCCGTCAACCAATAAAAACCGTGACGAAACGCCTTGGCCACCGGCGATTTTGAACCGGCGTGGTGACCACAATCTCCTTCGTGGATCTCACGCAAAATTTCACGGCCTTCTTCAGGGGATACACAGCGTTGAAACGCCCCTGTCACACAATGATGTTACTCTCCATTGATGATTGTCATGGACTTGGACAGCCAGACAATCTGCCTGGCCGAAGTTTCGTCTTCTGGTAACTCGCCCCGGTTCATATACGCCAAATATGGAACCGTCCAATCCGGAATAACATGAAGAGCCGCCACCAACTGAGCCTCCGGATCAGGAACAGCCAAATCCTCTTCACCAGGGAGCTTAACGGATGGATTATGCAGCACATCCAGGAAGACATTAGGTGGAACCGGTTTACGTTGGGAACCTAAACGGCTTAAAGCGTCCGCCGCTTCATTCTTCCGCCGGTCCACATGATCCACCTGATAACCTTTAAAGTGACCTGCAACAATATCCACCTCACGACGATATGCTGCCATGAGTGGGTCCTTGGAGTCCCAAGTGTCGGACACTTGTTGAGCCACCAAGTCCGAATCACCAAAGCACTTTACTCGGCTGAGATTCATCTCTTTAGCCATCCGAAGACCATGGAGTAAAGCCTCATATTCAGCTGCATTGTTAGTGCAAGGGAACATTAAACGGAGAACATAACAAAACTTATCACCTCGTGGGGAAGTTAATACGACTCCAGCCCCCGAGCCCTCCAATTGCCTGGACCCATCAAAATGAATAGTCCAATAAGTATGATCCGGCTTCTCTTCTGGCGCCTGTAGTTCTGTCCAATCATTAATGAAATCCACAAGTGCCTGAGATTTGATCGCCGTCCTGGGCATATATTTTAACCCGTGAGGCCCAAGCTTAATAGCCCACTTAGCAATCCGGCCAGTTGCTTCCCTGTTCTGGATTATATCCCCCAAAGGAGCAGAACTGACCACAGTGATGGGATGACCTTGGAAATATTGCTTAAGCTTATGGCTTGCCATGAAAACTCCATACACTAGCTTCTGCCAATGTGGGTACCTTTGCTTGGACTCAATAAGTACCTCACTGATATAATAAATCGGCCGTTGAACCGGATACTCTTTGCCGGCCTCCTTGCGCTCCACCACAATAGCCACGCTAACAGCCCTGGCGTTAGCTGCCATATATAGCAACAATGGCTCTTTGTCAACCGGAGTAGCGAGAATCGGCGGATTAGCCAGCTGTCGCTTTAAGTCCTCAAATGCTTCATTAGAGGCGTTACTCTAGACGAAGTTATCCGTTTTCTTCAGCATCTGATACAAAGGGATGGCCTTCTCGCCAAGGCGACTGATAAACCGGCTCAACGCGGCAATCCGGCCTGCCAGGCGTTGAACATCATTGATACACTTCGGTTTGGCCAAAGAAGTGATGGCTTTGATCTTTTCCGGATTAGCTTCAATGCCCCTGTTAGACACCAAAAAGCCCAAGAGCTTGCCTGCCGGTACACCAAAAACACACTTGGCCGAATTAAGCATCATTTTATAAACCCGGAGGTTATCAAAGGTCTCCTTCAAGTCATCAATCAATGTCTCCTCCTTCCTTGATTTCACCACAATATCATCTACATATGCATCAACATTGCGGCTGATCTGATCATGAAGACAATTCTGCACACACCGCTGATAAGTCGCCTGGGCACTCTTGAGCCCAAAGGGCATAGATACATAGCAGAAGGCTCCAAAGGGAGTTATGAAGGCTATCTTCTCCTGGTCCTTAAATGCCATTTTGATCTGATGGTAACCAGAATACGCATCTAGAAAGCTCAAATGCTCGCAACCCGCCGTAGCATCAATGATTTGATCAATACGAGGGAGGGCAAAAGGATCTGCTGGACAAGCTTTGTTGAGATCTGTGTAGTCCACACACATACGCCAAGTGTCGTTCTTCTTGGGCACCAGCACCGGATTAGCCAACCACTCAGGATGAAACACTTCGATGATAAACCCAGCCGCCAAGAGCCTGGCAACTTCTTCTCCAATAGCCTTGCGTCTTTCTTCATTGAACCGGCGAAGAAATTGCTTGACTGGTTTATACTTGGGATCAACATTGAGAGTGTGCTCAGCGAGTTCTCTCGATACACCTGGCATGTCAGAAGGCTTCCACGCAAAGATGTCCCGATTCTCACGAATGAACTCGATGAGCGCGCTTTCCTATTTTGGATCCAACTTAGCGCTGATGCTAAACTGCTTGGACGAATCGCCAGGCACGAAATCAACAAGCTTAGTCTCATCAGCCGATTTAAACTTCAGGGCCGGATCATGCTTTGTAGTTGGTTTCTTCAATGAAGTCATATCCGCCGGATCAACATTGTCTTTATAAAACTTCAACTCTTCTGTTGCACAAACCGACTCAGCATAAGCCGCATCACCTTCTTCACACTCCAAAGCGATCTTGCGGCTCCCATGCACTGTTATAGTTCCCTTGTGACCCGGCATCTTGAGCTGCAGATAGACATAACAAGGCCGTGCCATAAACTTAGCATAAGCTGGCCGTCCAAACAGGGCATGATACGGGCTTTTGATTTTCACCACTTCAAAGGTCAATGTTTCTGATCTCGAGTCATGCTCATCTCCGAAAGCCACCTCCAGAGCTATTTTACCAACAGGATATGCCGATTTACCAGGCACCACACCATGGAACACCGTATTGGACGGTTTAAGATTTTTATCTGTTAACCCCATGCGACGGAAAGTTTCGTAATAAAGGATATTGATACTACTCCCCCCATCCATGAGTATATTAGTCAAATTATAACCTCCCACCTGAGGCGCCACCACCAATGCCAGATGATCCGGATTGTCAACCCGGGGTGGATGATCCTCTCTACTCCACACGATCGGCTGCTCAGACCAGCGCAAGTAACGGGGCACCGTCGGTTCAACGGAGTTTACTGCCCTCTTATGAAGCTTCTGATCGCGCTTGCACAAGCTAGTGGTGAAGACATGATACTGTCCACTATTCAACTGCTTTGGGTTGCTCTGATAACCCGACTGCTGCTGTTGCTGCTGATTGCCCTGATGATTATAACCACCTTGGTTGCCCTGATTGCCTTGATTGTTATGTCCACCCTGATTACCGTGGAAGCCTGAACCGGAATTGCCTCCACCATAACCCGGCCCATGAGATCCGGGGCCTGAACCGCCACCCGGTCCATGATCATATCGAAAGAGATCAGAATTTTTGAACTCCTGCATGATATAACAATCCTTCCAGAGGTGCGTGGACGGTGTCTCCTTCGTTCCGTGTTTTGGGCAAGGCTGGTTCAACAGATAAGACAGGCGGTCTGGGTTAGGACTTGGCCCTCAACCACGCTGGGGCGGCTTACCCCTACACCGCTGGCCTTTGTCATGTGTGTTGGTATTAGCCACAAAATCTAAGCTGTTGTCCGCTTTACGCTTGCCGCCGTTTCCATGACCCGCCGGGTTATGCTGATGCCCCTTGGCGTTGCGGCTCCTCTTTCCCTTCCCTGTCTTATCATCATCAGACTCGGGGTCCTTGGTACTATCAGAGTCGGCATACTTTACCAGAGCTACCATAAGTGTTCCCATGTCATTACAATGACGTTTGAGCCGTCCCAACTTCAACTTCAGGGGTTCAAACCGGCAATTGCCTTCCAATGTTAAAACGGCGGTATCAGCGTTGATGCGGTCCGATGAATGCAAAATCTCCGAAACCCGGCGCACCCAACGGGTTGTTCATTCTCCTTCCTCCTGGACATAGGCAGCTAAGTCCACAACTGACATGGGCTGCTTGCATGTATCCTTGAAATTCTGGATAAACCGGGCTCTCAACTCGGCCCATGACCTCATAGAATTAGCCGGCAAGCTCTTCAGCCAAGTGCGGGCTGTCCCCTCTAGCATCATGGTGAAGTATTTAGCACACGCCGCATCGTCCACATCCAGCATCCCCATTGCCATCTCATAGCTTTCGACCCATGTCTCGGGGGATAAGTCGGCGGTGTAATTTGGCACTTTGCGTGGGCCTTTGAAATCCTTGGGCAGGCGCACGTTGCGCAGCGCTGGGACGAGACACGGTACTCCCAAAGAGCTGGAAGTAACTCCTAGTTCCACTGACGTGGTTCGACGAACCGGAGTAAATTGACGGGCTTCATGATGCGCCGCTAACTCGGCCTCTCTACGTGCCCGAGCCCGGTCCACCACATCCTGAGCATCACAGTGCCACCCGCCGGGTTATGGCCACGGGGCGGATCACGGTTTCGCGCACTGCTTGACACAGTCGGTTCATCAATACGCCTGTTGTAGCTCCGGCTTGGGCGGGGAGTAGAATGGATCCTCTCGCGACTATATGAATAAGCCTCCTGTTGAACCAAAGCTGTCTGAAGAAGCTCCCTAACCCGTCGCGTCTCGACTGCCACCGGAGACTCGCCTTCGATCGGGATGGCCCCCAGCCGTGAAGCGGCAGCGACAATGTTGTCCATCGGGTTAGAGTAATGACCCGGTGGTGTTGGGATATGCTGTGTCACAATGTTGTTCTGGTGAGGCGGATCCACCAAACGTGGCTGAACCGGCGCCCCCGCTCCAGGTGCCTCCGCTCGGTTTACCACCGGCGGATTACTGGTCCCTGCTCCTGGGGTATTAAAGAGGTTCCTAGCTTCATAAACCGGCGGCAGGCGAGATCGGTACCTCCTCTTCAGGACATCGTTCAACGCACTCTGATCCAGCATAAGTCGGTAAGCCTGTGCATCCAATGCGGCCCGTTCCGCAGCCATCCTGGTATCCTCAGCTGCCAAGTCGGCTTTGGCCTGGGTGATCTGATCTTTCACCTTCGTGATTTCCGCATTATGTGCATCTTGATCCGCCGGGTTAACCTCCGCCATCAGCGTCACCAAAGCGTCAAATAAATCAGATAGAACCTGAGCCGGCGGTCGCACAAGGCCTCCTGCCCCGGCCGCTGTCGCTGCTGCTGATCTGGAAATCATCGCCGCCGCGGTCGAAGAGTGGAGCGCTGGTTGTGTACCGGCCATGAAGATCGCAACCCGGTTTGGCGGATCAAAGGGGTCCAGAATACTGTCGCCATCGGAACAGCCCCCAATCCGGCCATCTTGCAACTGATATAACGACTCGGTCTCTCCGGTCGATGACTCGTCGCCGGAATAAACGACGGTTTCACCACCAGATTCCGATCTATCCTCAGATTCCCCTCCGTGGATGACTCCCACGAAGGCACGCTTCATGACAGGCTTAACCCGGGAAGATCTCGCACGCTGAGCCGTTTCAACGAGGTCGGTGCAGATGTCCAGCTCAGGGCCTGGTTCGCCGATCTTGCCAATGAAAACGTGTATGCCGCCGAAGGGGACCCGGTACCCGTACTCGATTGAGCCGGCCTCGGGGCCTCCAGCCTGCATCGTCGATGTAGAGCTTGCCGCGACGACTCTTGGTCATCCGGCCCACAGCGTAGCCCTTCAGTCCTTCGAAGCTGCCCTCTAAGAACTCGAAACCATCGTGCGATAGCCCCACGGTGGGCGCCAACTGTCGTGGTTTTGTCACGGAAGATGTCCTAAGGAAAGGACTGAGTCGTGGAGCCATCGCTACAGGTTAGCTTAAAGGGGTTAAAGCGGACAAGGGACGCAGAGAGTTTATACTGGTTCGGCCCCTTGCGGTGAAGGTAAAAGCCTAATCCAGTTGTTGTGGAATTGCTAGGGTTTCGATGACCAGGGAGCGAATACGCTTTGCCTGAGTCTCGAGGTCGGGTCGTCCCCTTATATACACGGGTTGACGCCCGTCGGTTTATAGAATCCCGAGGCCGGCTCATAAACGTGTCCGGCTCGGTCTCTGCTCTTTCTATCTTACAACACAAGTTTACATACCCATGCCGATTTATGTCTACAGGCCTTAAACCGGCTTTGGGCCCTGGGCCTTCATAAAGCGTCACCGTCTTGTCTTCATGGGCTTCAAGTATAGTGAACCATTATGGGGTTAACCCGGCCTCTCCTGGCCGGTTTACGCCCAGTGGTAATATCCCCAACAGCTTCGGATAGCGCCTCCAGGGCCAGGGATGCGGTTTTGTTTTCAGCGCGGAGTGCTATGTTCGGATCACTGACGAGAGTGATTATACCGTTTGGTCCGGGCATTTTGAGCTTCATATACCTGTAATGGGGTATGGACTGGAAGCGTGTGAAAGCATCTCGCCCCAACAGGGCGTGATATCCGCTGCTGAAAGGGGCCACTTGGAAAGTTATTTCTTCGGATCGATAGTTCTCCGGCGTGCCGAATACTACGTCAAGTGTGATTTTGCCCGCGCACCGTGCCTCCCGACTGGGAATAATTCCACGGAAGGTTGTGTTACTTTGCTTGATGTGGCTCCTGTCTATTTCCATTTTATGGAGTGTGTCCTCATAAATGAGGTTTAGTCCGCTGCCGCCGTCCATGAGGACCTTGGTAAGTCGAAACCCGTCCACAATGGGGCCGAGGACTAATGCGGCTGGTGCTCGTATTGTTCTGTACTTTGGTTCGTCACCGGCGTTGAATGTTATAGCCGTGTCATTCCAGGGGTTTATTGCAGCAATTTGGCAGACTTCGGCGAGCTCAGGGAGTGCCCTTTTGCGCTTGTTGTTTGAAGCGAATGTCTCGAAGACCGTCAATACTCTCGAATTATCGTCTTCTGGGGGATACCGTTCTGGGTCGTCCTTGATAAGGATGTCCTCGCCGCTCTTGGCTACCTGCCGTAGTATCCAACATGCTCTAAGGCGGTGGGTTGCCGCGGTATCTGGTGTTGTATGTATTTTGCATGGGCCATCGAGCCACCCCTCCAGAACGGTGCCGTGCCGCATAGCGGCTTTGTGTTTCTTGACTGTTGGACTGGGCGTGCCACGAGGGTGCGCCCTTTTCGCCTGTAGGGGGAGTTGAGTTGGGACTGACGGTTCCCAGCAAGCTGCCTGAGTTTTCCAGGCGCTCTCCATCGCGCTGTACTTTTGTACGGTGGTTGCTAAGTCAGCAAATTTCAATATGCGGCGGCGATTGATGGCGTTGAGGATTCCTTCGTCCATGCAATTGTTGCGGAACGCTGATATTGCGTCCTCGTCACGGCAATCTTTTACCTTGTCCTTGACAAGGAGGAATCTGACCCAGAAGTGATGGACCGTTTCCCGAGACTGCTGTTTTATGCTCATGAGAGCGTCTATGTCCGGGTGGGTGGGTGGAATTAAATCCGAAACCCGACCTGACCGATTATCCGGGGTCTGACGACCTTCTGGGCTTAACAATCTGGGTTCCGGAATATCTTCTGATTGTTTAGGACCGTCGTCCGATGCTATGTTCGGAGGGCTGGTCGCATCCTTTCGCGGGTGAGTATCCGGCTCTTCCTGAACGGCGATCCGAACATAGTTCGTCTTTGATATAGAAGAAGACTCACCGTCCTGCTCCACGACTACCGCAATCTGGTGGGTGACAGGGGGGCCTTGATTTCTCCTTGATCGGTTTTAGGCCCGATCCGATCGTAGTCTGTGGCGATTCCCAAAGCGGCAATGTGATCTAGGAGTTCGTTCAAAGACAAAAACTTTGCCGGATCCATCTGCTTGGAGTGCTCGGAGTTGATGCGAAGGGGGTTTTCGATGGCCCGAGAGGTCATCGTCGGCTCAGCGGCCGAACGGGCGATCATAGTAAAGCTGCCCGGCCGGAGGGTTTGGCCTGGGCCAGAGCTCCCCCGGAGGTGATGTTGTCTTTAAGGACAAGGCGATTCATCGAGCCTTTTGTCGACGGCACAGTGGAACTCTCAATGAAAGCACCAATGTCGGTGTTAAAACCGGCGGATCTCGGGTAGGGGGTCCCGAACTGTGCATCTAGGACCGATGGTAACAGGAGACGGGGGACACGATGTTTACCCAGGTTCGGGCCCTCTCTATGGAGGTAATACCCTACTTCCTGCTTGATTGATCTTGATGAATATGAGTATTACAAGAGTTGATCTACCACGAGATTGTAATGGCTAAACCCTAGAAGCCTAGCCTATATGACTATGGTAATGAATATCCTTTCCGGACTAACCCCTCGGGTTTATATAGACACCGGGGGGGCATCTAGGGTTACATAGAGTCGGTTACATAAGAAGGAATCTTCATAGTCGGTCGCCAAGCTTGCCCTCCACGCCAAGTAGAGTCCAATCCGGACACGGGTACAGTCTTCGGCCTTCATGTCTTCACAGCCCATCAGTCCGGCCCAATGGATAACAGACCGGACGCCTGAGGACCCCTTAGTCCAGGACTCCCTCAGTGGTCGTGGCCGCCACCCCATCGTCGACCACTGTGGCCGCCAGCCCACCGTCGACCACCGGGATCATCACCCGCTCCGCCACCGCCGCCCGAAAGAGGGAGGCGAAGGTGGAGGACCGCACGTGCGTCAGCGACCTTGCGCGCTACATCGAGTTCCTGCGGGAGGAGGAGGACCGCCTCGTCGACCACGCAAAGAGCCTTACCGCAGCCGTGGCTGCAGCACATGCCGACGTAGAGGCAAGGAATCAGGAGATCTACGAGCAGTCTGGCCGCTTCGAGAGGGATCTTCTGGAACGGCAGGCACCATATTGCATTTCTCCGGCTCATCGGTAGGCTCCTCCTCCTCCTCTGCCTCTCATTGAGCATGGTCGGCAGAGGAGAGGCTGCCGGAAGTAGCACAAAGGCCCTCCCTGGAGTAGTATTTAGGGGTTATTTTGTTCAGTTCATCTGACTATAGATGTGTGGTCGAACTGTACAACATACTTAAAATTAGCTAGTATATATAGTTGAACTAGCTATTTCAGTATGTGGTTGGCACCAATTGGGGAGAAGTTTGGCCGGTTCAGCTGTCGAGTTGAACTGTTTGTATAAATTAAGAACGACTGCTTAATCTATGAATGAAATCTATGTTTAATTACTGATTTTTAGTTGCAAAAATTACATAGTGCTAATGATTTCTAGCTGCATATTTTGACAAATCGCAGTGTTACAAGGATTAACAAATGGCAATGTTACTAGATCAACAAATGTAAATCTTTCCAGTTTGACAAATGGCAACATACCAAATATGACAGATGCAAATCTTACCAAATTGTTTATACGTGGTTGCACATGGGTCATCCAGAACAACCGTTTGCATTGAAGGGATGCACAAATCCTGCGCTGCTCTCACTTTGCATACGGGTGTTCTATCTAATTCGTTTGCGATCAAGAGCTGCAAAAATCCTGCTCGGCACATTTTCTCTTGGCTTCCTGGGGAAGCTGTCGGTTTGCATATGGGTGTTCTAACTAAAACGTTCGCGATGAGTGTTTTATATTTAAAAAGAAAATTAAACTGCGGCTTGGGCGCCATTAATGGAGAGGATGCGAGCAAGGCGGGCGGCCATGGAAGTCAAAGGGCTCGCTTCCTAGTGAGCCTGCGCAGCGTACACCTCGCACGCTTCCCGGTGAGCCTCCGCACTCGAGGACAGATTGCACGCCTCTCGGTCAGCCTGCACACCGGTCGGCGCTCGCACGCCTCCTGTTCAGTCAAGGTCAAGCAGCTTTCCGCACGACACCTCCTACAGCCATTAAAACCAAGACACGTGGCGTCACGTCAATGGTTAACAGAATTTTGCATTTACTAGAATTTAAAAATCAGGCATCTCAATGTTTTGCCGGCAATCAATGGTGCCCTGGTGTTTGAAATTCATTCCCATTTCTTGCATGGGACCTAAGCACGCACCCAAGGACACATATTTGATTTTTCAACCAATTTATATGCACCGGAGCATGTGCATGTAGTTCAAATTTGAATTATGCACATAAATGCATTAAAAACTCAGTTAATGCATAAAAATGTCCAAACAAACCCCAAAAAATCACAAAAATTCACACAACACTCCTATTGTTCTATGTTGACACGAGAAAAAACCTTGAAAGCAATAAGAGGCAATGGATATCGTTTCGTCCCCAAAGGTGGGACGTTCCCTACCGAAAACCATCATGCTTGTTGTGAGAAGCTCCGATTTGTGAGAAGCATATACCCAAACCTGCCCTAAATGGGACAAAATTTGTACCACGACATGTTGATTCCGCTCCATGATAGCATGCCAAGTTTCATGAATTTCAGAAGAGTTTTGGATTTACTAGAATTTAAAAACCAGGCATCTCAATGTTTTGCCGGCAATCAACGGTGCCCTGGTGTTTGAAATTCATTCCCATTTCTTGCATGAGACCTAAGCATGCACCCAAGGACACAGATTTGATTTTTAACGAATTTATATTCACTGGAGCATGCGCATGTAGTTCAAATTTGAATTATGCACATAAATGCATTGAAAACCCAGTTAATGCATAAAAATGTCCCAACGAACCCCGAAAAATCACAAAAATTCACACAACACTCTTGTTGTTCTATGTTGACACGAGAAAAAAAATTGAAAGCAATAACACTATGTTTGGATGTACGCATTGAGAGGTAGTATTGACATTGGGCATTTGTAACTACCGAATGCCAGCGTTTGGATGTCTTTAGTATTCGGTAACTTGAAAGCAATAGGAGGCAATGGATATCGTTTCGTCCCCAAAGGTGGGACGTTCCCTACCGAAAACCATCATGCTTGTTGTGAGAAGCTCCGGTTTGTGAGAAGCATATACCCAAACCTGCACCAAATGGGACAAAATTTGTACCACAGCATGTTGATGCCGTTCCATGATAGCATGCCAAGTTTCATGAATTTCAGACGAGTTTTGGATTTACTAGAATTTAAAAAGCAGGCATCTCAATGTTTTGCCGGCAATCAACGGTGCCCTGGTGTTTGAAATTCATTCCCATTTCTTGCATGGGACCTAAGCATGCACCCAAGGACAAAGATTTGATTTTTCAATGAATTTATATGCACTGGAGCATGCGCATGTAGTTCAAATTTGAATTATGCACATAAATGCATTGAAAACTCAGTTAATGCATAAAAATGTCCAAACGAACCCCGAAAAATCACAAAAATTCACACAACACTCCTGTTGTTCTATGTTGACACGAGAAAAAACTTGAAAGCAATAAGAGGCAATGAATATCGTTTCGTCCCCAAAGGTGGGACGTTCCCTACCGAAAACCATCATGCTTATTGTGAGAAGCTCCGGTTTGTGAGAAGCATATACCCAAACCTGCCCCAAATGGGACAAAATTTGTACCACGGCGTGTTGATGCCACTCCATGATAGCATGCCAAGTTTCATGAATTTCAGACGAGTTTTGGATTTACTAGAATTTAAACACCAGGCATCTCAATGTTTTGCCGGCAATCAACGGTGCCCTGGTGTTTGAAATTCATTCCCATTTCTTGCATGGGACCTAAGCATGCACCCAAGGACAAAGATTTGATTTTTCAATGAATTTATATGCACTGGAGCATGTGCATGTAGTTCAAATTTGAATTACGCACATAAATGCATTGAAAACTAATGCATAAAAATGTCCAAACGAACCCTGAATAATTCCAATTCTTTTTACGATCACTGCAGATAAAAGGTCTAGCACTTGAAACACCGTCCGTGGCCGTTGTGACCCCATTATGTAATTCAAATCAAGACCAAAAATCAAGTAGATCCCACACAGTTTATTATAACCAACCGTGTGAGATGCAGCACAAAATATCTTTGGACCGTGTCTAAATAAGGGACCATGTGTGATGACACTTTGCGCGCCAGTTTTTTGGCTGAAGCGATTCCAAATTTTCGGCTTCCGCGGAAATATCTACCTCCCCGCCCCCTCCTCCTTACCAAAAGCCACATTTCCCCTCTTTCCGCCTTCCTTTCCAAGTTGAAACCTTCACTCCTTGCTTGCAGCGCCGCCGCCTCCTCACCGGCGACCATCCTTCACGCTCCTCGGCCTCGCCTATCCAGGCAGGTAATCCACACCCGACCCCCATCCTCCTCCTCCTTCCACATCCCACATGCCCCTACCGGCGGCGTGAGCGCGACACCTTCCACCCAAATCACCGACTCCTCCATCAAATAAGCGCCGGCCTAAGCCATGGTGCACACAGTATAGCCAAGACCTCAAGGAGCATTTGGCAGCGGAGAAGAAAATCTCGGCCACAAGCGCGGATGAGGTCGCGATGGCTGCCATTCATGCCGACCCCCAGATCTTGGAGGAGCACCTCGCCGTCGAGGCCACCATTCATGCCTCGCACGCCGACGCCGCGACGCGGTTGGCTGCTTTAAACGACAGTTCATGGCGTTTTCTCGAGGCCACCGTCGGTGCCTTTGACGAAGACTACGAGGTGTTTTCTCAGCGTGCACGTGCTTACCTCATCTCGAGATCCAGCAGGTTGGTGCCCGGAGCGGCTCAGGCAACTCACCACTACAACGAGGGCACCCACGATGCGGAGGCCTCGCCCTCTTCCATGTCCAAGGAGCCAATCGTCATCGATATCTCCGACAATGAGGAGTAGCTTGTCTTATTAGCTCACTATAAGGACCCATGTTCAGTTTGCTAGCTACTGCCTTTCTTTAACAAATTCTAGTGAATTGTGCTATCTACTTTTACCATGCAATCTTCTGCTATAGTGTATATGTTCTATATGTCATGCAATGTGGTGTTCAATTAACTGCTTGGTTCAATTCTGCAAATGTGATGTTGAATTCTTCAGGGTGCAATATTTCCAAGTTGTTAAGCATGCTTGGTTTGGTTAACTGTCTAATCTTCTATTATGAGTATGTTATATTGTTCAATTGGTGTTTACTTAACTGCTTGGTTCATTTGTTGTAGCTTGGTTCACTTGTTGTGGTGTTTAGTTAACTTCTTGGTTCAATTCTGCAATGCAATGTTCAATTGTTGTGGTTCCATTCTGTTATTGTATACCATGTGAGGAATAAATCGAATTTGGCTGTACTAAATACATGAGAAACAAATACAATTGCTATATTTCCAAGTTGTCAAGCATGCTTGGTTTGGTTAACTGTCTGATCTTCTATTAGGAGTATGTTATATTGTGCAATGTGGTGCTCAGTTAATGTTTGGTTCATTTGTTGTGGTGTTTAGTTAACTGCTTGGTTCAATTCTGCAATGCGATGTTCAATTGTTGTGGCTGCATTCTGTTATTGTATACCGTGTGAGAAATAAATCGAATTTGGCTGCACTTAATACATGAGAAACATATACAAGTGCTATATTTCCTAGTTCTTAATCATGCTTGGTTTGGATAAATAGGTTTTCCATGTGGCTTGAATTAATCTGATGAATCTGCAATGTGCTTATTTATCATCAACATATTTTACTGATAGCATGCGAACCCTTACTTAACCTGATGACTAACTACTTATATGTGTTGCAGGGAAACAATGGGAAGCACTGAGGTTTACAAGATGGTACTAACTATTATACCTTGCCTTTTTGTATTCCTTTGCCCCATTTCCAATATTGAGAAGATATTTATGCACATCCTTGTTTTCAGGCTTCACTGATGATTACCTCTCAAACCACCTCTGTGGTCAGGAGGCGAGGAAAGTTTTCATACAACACCCACGGTTAAATATTGAAGTGTTCCTGAAGAGGTCGAAGGATGGACGGCCAATCATTCACATGCATTGGCCTAAAGTTGCAAAGACCTTCAACATGAATGAAGGCTCAATATTCGCCTTCCGCTTCAGCAGTTTTCCAGATGAGATGCATCTCTCTATGTACCGTCTAAGATGCTAATTTCGAAAGGTTCTAGATGTTGCATGTGAAACTTGCTGCTGGTGCAGTTGTGTAATGGGGTAGCTGAGTGCTGAAGCTATATCATGTTGTACTCTGATGCATTTCAATTATGAAATCCCGCTTCCTTAATATGGAAATGGAATATATTATGTGCTTAATATGAATGTCAATTAGATTAGTAAATGGATTATTAATAATAGGGAAATTAGCCCGCTAATTGGCCAATTAGCTTGCTATCCTATTGCAAACGGTTAATGAGAAACCACCGTGGGCGATGACCTCAGGCAATGCACACAGTTTCTAGGAATAAACCGTGTTGGATAAATGAACAATCACACACGACATTCTCTTCAAAACTGTTTGCGTTACGCCACCTTGCACAAACGTTTTCCTTGGAGCGACTGTGTGGGATGTACATACGAACGGAAACGTTTAGCGGGGACTGACTGTGTGGGATGTACTTGCGAGCAGAAACAATTTCGCCGTATAATTGTATTTTTTAGCTATACTGTATGTATTTCCGTATTTGTGCGCTCGCCGGTCGCACACGACCTCATTTTACCGAACGTGTGTGCCAGGAGGGCATATCCCCGACGGTTTCTGGGTCGTGTGGGAAGGACCCCCCTATCGCCCACACTCACTTGGCGACGGTTCTAGATGCCGTCGCGGAAAGGGGTTAAAACCGTTTGTTTAGGACCGACGCGCACTAGTGAATCACCAAAAAGGGGGAGATTGTAAGTGCATCTAGTGCCACCCCTAGTTGGTTTTGGAGTATTGACGACAAACTTGGTTGAGGGACTAATGTGTTTGTGAGAATTGCTGGATAACATAGGTAGTAGTCCCACAATGATTCGGTTTACCTACCAGAGATGACCCCTAAAAATGTGTGAAGACATTGAAGACAATGGTGGTCTGTGAAGATATTCACAACGAAGATTATGACTTGAGAAGACATTCTAGTGAAGACTATGGAGTGCGAAGACATAGTTGTTTTGTAGTTTCCTTTTCTTCTTTGTTGAGTCATAGGAACCACCGTACTGTTAAGTGGGGTCCAAGTGAACAAAGTTAGAGTGACTGATGTGATGCTCAACCAAATCCTATGTCTTCGAGTGAAGACAATGAGAGCAAATCTTATCCAGAGCTGGATGAGTCAGCTTTACTTGCAGACCAAGTCAAGCAGCCGCGTGTGTTTGAAATCTGACCGTTGGACACGTGTCAGTTCCTTAGTGACCCAGGGTCATTTCGGACAAACCAGGTTAGGTTGCCTCCTCGCTATAAATAGCCCACCCCCTACACCATAAATTGGTGGCTGCTCAGAATTAGTGCACGGCTTTTGTCGTTTGAGAGCAACCCACCTCCGAAGCATTTGAGAGAGAGATCCTTGCGAGGACAAAGCCCAAAACACCCAGAGCCAAAGAGTGTTAGGCATCACTGAAGTCTTTTTGTCCGCATGATCTGAAGACTTGTTACACTTGAGGACTGTGAATCCTCCAGCTGGTTAGGCATCGCGTTTTGAGCATCCAAGAGTCATTGTGGATTGCCGGTGAACGAAGTCTGTGAAGGTTTGGAAGTCTACCTTGAAGACTTACCAGAGTGATTGGGCGAGGACTAAGTGTCCTTAGCTCAAGGGGAATAAGGTGAAGACGCGGTCTTCTGACTTGAATCTCAGCTCCCTAACCAGACGTACAGTTGTCACGGCAACTGGAACTGGTCCAACAAATCCTTGTCCTCACCAAGCAACTGGTTCTATCCTTAACCTCTCTTTACATACAGTTTGTCTTCGTGAAGCCATTGCCTGCCTGTCTGATCTGATTGTCTTCACTGAGTGAAAATTGTTGTTGTTTGGCTTCAAACTATCTTCCATCCTGATCCTTACTACCTAGCTCCTAATAGTCTTGGTGCTTTCACTTCATTGCTTACTTGACTATGGCTTGTCTAGTGTAGTCTACCTTCCGCTGCATGTCAATAGGTTCTTTTCTACTATTTGTCTTCAAAGCCCCTGTGTTTTGAAGAATTTCATAAAAATCGCCTATTCACCCCCTCTAGTCGATAACTAGCACTTTCAGCCAGTGGTATGACCCGGCCCCTCCTGGGCGGGTCATACCCAATAGTTATATCCCCAACACCCGTCGTGAGCCTCAACACTCATCGGACCACATACATCAATATGTATTATTTCCAATAAGTCTGTTGCTCGCTCCATAGTTCCGGAGAACGGAGTCTTAGTCATCTTGCCCATGAGGCATAGTTCGCAAGCATCAAGTGATTCCAAAAGCCCATCAGCATGGAGTTTCTTCATGCGCTTTACACCAATATGACCTAAACGGCAGTGCCACAAATGAGTTGCACTATTATTATTAAACTTATATCTTTTGGCTTCAATACTATGAATATGTGTATCACTACTATCGAGATTCAACAAAAATAGACCACTCATCAAGGGTGCATGACCATAAAAGATATTACTCATATAAATAGAACAACCATTATTCTCTGATTTAAATGAATAACCGTCTCGCATCAAACAAGATCCAGATATAATGTTCATGCTTAACGCTGGCACCAAATAACAATTATTCAGGTCTAAAACTAATCCCGAAGGTAGATGTAGAGGTAGCGTGCCGACGGCGATCACATCGACTTTGGAACCATTTACCACGTGCATCGTCGCCTCGTCCTTAGCCAATCTTCGCTTAATCCGTAGCCCCTATTTCGAGTTGCAAATATGAGCAACAGAACCAGTATCAAATACTCAGGCGCTACTACGAGCATTAGTAAGGTACACATCAATAACATGTATATCAAATATACCTTTCACTTTGCCATCCTTCTTACCAGCCAAATACTTGGGGCAGTTCCGCTTCCAGTGACCAGTCCCTTTGCAGTAGAAGCACTCAGTCTCAGGCTTAGGTCCAGACTTGGGCTTCTTCACTTGAGCAGCAACTTGCTTGCCGTTCTTCTTGAAGTTCCCCTTCTTCCCTTTGCCTTTTTTCTTGAAACTAGTGGTCCTGTTGACCATCAACACTTGACGCTCCTTCTTGATTTCTACCTCCGCAGCCTTTAGCATCGCGAAGAGCTCGGGAATTGTCTGATCCATCCCTTGCATATTATAGTTCATCATGAAGCTTTTGTAGCTTGGTGGCAGTGATTGAAGAACTCTGTCAATGACATTATCAACCGGAAGATTAACTCCCAATTGAGTCAAGTGATTGTGGTACCCAGACATTTTGAGTATGTGTTCACTGACAGAACTATTCTCCTCCATTTTGCAGTTGTAGAACTTATTGGAGACTTCATATCTCTCAATCCGGGCATTTGCTTGAAATATTAACTTCAACTCCTGGAACATCTCATATGCTCCATGACGTTCAAAACGTCGTTGAAGTCCCGGTTCTAAGCCGTAAAGCATGGCACACTGAACTATCGAGTAGTCTCATCAGCTTTGCTCTGCCAGGCGTTCACAACGTCTTGTGTTGCTCCTGCAGCGGGTCTTGCACCTAGCGGTGCTTCCAGGACGTAATTCTTCTGTGTAGCAATGAGGATAATCCTCAAGTTACGGACCCAGTCCGTGTAGTTGCTACCATCATCTTTCAACTTAGCTTTCTCTAGGAACGCATTAAAATTCAAAGGAACAGTAGCACGGGTCATTGATCTACAACAACATAGACATGCAAAATACTATCAGGTACTAAGTTCATGATAAATTAAAGTTCAATTAATCATATTACTTAAGAACTCCCACTTAGATAGACATCCCTCTAATCATCTAAGTGATCACGTGATCCATATCAACTAAACCATGTCCGATCATCACGTGAGATGGAGTAGTTTTCAATGGTGAACATCACTATGTTGATCATATCTACTATATGATTCACGCTCGACCTTTCGGTCTCAATGTTCCAAGGCCATATCTGCATATGCTAGGCTCGTCAAGTTTAACTCGAGTATTCTGTGTTTGCAAAACTGGCTTGCACCCGTTGTATGTGAACGTAGTGCTTATCACACCCGATCATCACGTGGTGTCGCGGCACGACGAACTGTAGCCACGGTGCATACTCAAGGAGAACACTTATACTTTGAAATTTAGTGAGAGGTCATCTTATAATACTACCGCCGAACTAAGAAAAATATGATGCATAAAGGATAAACATCACATGCAATCAATATAAGTGATATGATATGGCCATCGTCATCTTGTGCCTTTGATCTCCATCTCCAAAGCACCGTCATGATCACCATCGTCACCGGCTTGACACCTTGATCTCCATCGAAGCATCGTTGTCGTCTCGCCAACTATTGCTTCTACGACTATCGCTACCGCTTAGTGATAAAGTAAAGCAATTACATGGCGATTGCATTTCATACAATAAAGAGACAACCATAAGGCTCCTGCCAGTTGCCGATGACTTTTACAAAACATGATCATCTCATACAACAATTTATATATCATCACGTCTTGACCATATCACATCACAGCAAGCCCTGCAAAAACAAGTTAGACGTCCTCTACATTGTTGTTGCAAGTTTTACGTGGCTGCTACGGGCTTATCAAGAACCGTTCTTACTTACGCATCAAAACCACAACGACTTTTCGTCAAGTGTGTTGTTTTAACCTTCAACAAGGACCGGGCGTAGTCACACTCGATTCAACTAAAGTTGGAGAAACAGACACCCACTAGCCACCTGTGTGCGAAGCACGACGGTAGAACCAATCTCATGAACGCGGTCATGTAATGTCGGTCTGGGCCGCTTCATCCAAAAATACCGCCGAATCAAAGTATGACATGCTGGTAAGCAGTATGACTATTATCGCCCATAACTCTTTGTGTTCTACTCGTGCATATAACATCTATGCATAGACCTAGCTCGGATGCCACTGTTGTGGAACGTAGTATTTCAAAAAAATCCTATGATCACGCAAGATCTATCTAGGAGAAGCATAGCAACGAGTTGGGAGAGTGTGTCCACGTACCCTCGTAGACCGAAACCGGAAGCGTTTTATCAACGCGGTTGATGTAGTCGTACGTCTTCACGATCCGACCGATCCTAGCACCGAACGTACGGCACCTCCGTGTTCAGCACACGTTCAGCTCGATAACGTCCCTCGCACTCTTGATCCAGTTGAGGCTGAGGGAGAGTTCCGTCAGCACGATGGCGTGGCGACGGTGATGATGAAGTTATCGGCGCAGAGCTTCGCCTAAGCACTACGACGATATGACCGAGGTGTGTAACTGTGGAGGGGGGCACCGCACATGGCTAAAAGATCAACTTGTGTGTTCTAGGGTGCCCCCCTCCCCACGTATATAAAGGAGGGAGGGAGGAGGAGGCCGGCCAAGGGTGGCGCGCCCAAGGGGGGAGTCCTACTCCAAGTAGGATTCGGCCTCCCCTTTCCTATTCCCACAAGGAGAAGGGGGGAGGAGGAGCAGGAGAGAAGGAAAGCCCCCCCGAACCCTAGTCCAATTTAGTTTGGGCTAGGGGGGCGCGCGCCAATCCTTGGCCTGCCTCCTCTCTTCCAGTACTAGGCCCATGAGGCCCAATAACTTCCTGGGGGGCGTTCCGGTAACCCGCGGTACTCCGAAACTTATCTGAAACGACCCGAACCATTCCGGTGTCCGAATGTAGCCTTCCAATATATGAATCTTTATGTCTCGACCATTTCGAGACTCCTCGTCATGTCCGTGATCTCATCCGGGACTCCAAACAACCTTCGGTCATCAAATCGCATAAACTCATAATACAAATCGTCATCAAACGTTAAGCGTGCAGACCCTACGGGTTCGAGAACTATGTAGACATGACCGAGACACATCTCCGGTCAATAACCAATAGCGGAACTTGGATGCTCATATTGGCTCCTACATATTCTACAAAGATCTTTATCGGTCAAACCGCATAACAACATACGTTGTTCCCTTTGTCATCGGTATGTTACTTGCCCGAGATTCGATCGTCGGTATCATCATACCTAGTTCAATCTCGTTACCAGCAAGTCTCTTTACTCATTCCGTAATGCATCATCCCGCAACTAACTCATTAGTTACATTGATTGCAAGGCTTATAGTGATGAGCATTACCAAGAGGGCCCAGAGATACCTCTCTGATACATGGAGTGACAAATCATAATCTCGATCTATGCCAACTCAACAAACACCATCGGAGACACCTGTAGAGCATGTTTATAATCACCCAGCTACGTTGTGACGTTTGATAGCACACTAAGTGTTCCTTCGGTATTCAGGAGTTGCATAATCTCATAGTCATAGGAACATGTATAAGTCATGAAGAAAGCAATAGCAATAAACTAAACGATCATAGTGCTAAGCTAACGGATGGGTCTTGTCCATCACATCATTCTCCCGTTTATCAAATGACAGCACATGTCTATGGTCAGGAAACTTAACCATCTTTGATTAACGAGCTAGTCTAGTAGAGGCATACTAGCTAGGGACACTCTGTTTTGTCTATGTATTCACACATGTACTAAGTTTCCGGTTAATACAATTCTAGCATGAATAATAAACATTTATCATGATATAAAGAAATATAAATAACAACTTTATTATTGCCTCTAGGGCATATTTCCTTCAAATGTCTGTGGGGCACCTTCAGATTGCTCTAGTGATTGCAGTCGTCACTAGGTGGTCCATGGACTTGGTTGCATTTTATTACCTCTACGAGATCTTTGTATTATTATTACAGAGTAATAGATAAGAGGATTTTTTAAAGTGGTAGTTTAGAAAATAAATAAGTGATGATTTTTTAGTCCTAGTAATATAAGCTTCAATTTCATTTATACTCAAACTATGATACTTTATTTATAGGTCTAATAGGTGAGGACTTGGATGCATATTAAAGCATGTAAAGACATTGTAGACGACATATGGCTTTCCATGGTTTTTGGGACAATTGCATTTTTACCCCTAGTTGGTTCCTACCCACGGGTTTTTTCCTTACTTTTCGAGCTTGCTCAGTTTTGCCCTTACTTTTTCCGTCGAGGTCCCTCGAATGCCCTTTCACCGGTTGACCAAAACTTTGAAAATTCATAACTAATTCATATGAACTCAGAAAAATGCAAATAAGATATCAAAATGTTCAGATAAACATTACCTTTATGTGCATATCATTTGCATTCAGGACTAAAGCACCCTTTAAACTACTTGAGGTAATTAATGTTATTAAGATTATTAAAAATAAAAAGGTATAAACAATATTTTTTTCATGAATAAAAATTACATGCAAATGTAGGTGATGTTTTCTGAACATCCTGATATCTTATTTGCATTTTTCTCAGTTCGTATCATCATGTTAAGAATGTTCTAACGACTTTGACCATTATTTGGAAAATTCATAACAAGTTGATACGAACTCAGAAAAATGCAAATAAGATATCAGGATGTTCAGAAAACATCACCTACATTTGCATGTAATTTTTATTCATGAAAAAAATATTGTTTATACCTTTTTATTTTTAATAATGTTAATAACATTAATTATCTTAGGTAGTTTAAATGGTGCTTTTGTCCTGAATGCAAATGATATGCACATAAAGGTAATGTTTATCTGAACATTTTGATATCTTATTTGCATTTTTCTGAGTTCATATGAATTAGTTATGAATTTTCAAAGTTTTGGTCAAACGGTCAAAGGGCATTCGAGGGACCTCGACGGAAAAAGTAAGGGCAAAACTGAGCAAGCTCGAAAAGTAAGGGCAAAACCCGTGGGTAGGAACCAACTAGGGGTAAAAATGCAATTGTCCCATGGTTTTTTGTGAACTATATTATATCCGACCATATGAAATAGAACTATATAAATAATATAGGTCTGCTACTTCTTTGAGATATACTTGATTCATTACGTGGGAGCTATGGTATTTGCTAGATCCTTGTGTGCATCCTAGTGATGCAGAGTCCAGGAGAAACTTTTAAGACAGTGAAATGATTTTGTTGTTTCTAGCCTCTAAATTTACATGTTCACAATCAATATTATTACAACACCAAGTTCATATGTGCCATGTTAAAATGTTATGTGAGTCAGACTAAATCAAACTCTAGTAATCCTATTGCGGGCAACATATCCAAATTGGGGCACAACACAGTTGTAAATCACATGCCACGCTACTCGAGCATTCAACCATTCAAAATAAATAAGTGGATTGTCTTATGTTTCAAACAAAGGCAACATTGAGTGTTACCTTCCAATTTCCACATGGCCAAGTTGTCATTAGTTGAAAGGACACATTAACATAAATACCAACGAAGAAACTTGATCTAGTAAGTCTCACAATCTTTCCGTTTGGAACCTCACTTGGCATATATACCAAAGAGTTTGGAAGAATAACACAATCTTTTATCTAATAACTTCTTTTCAAGATCTAGGGAAAATTGTTTTTTTTTACTTTAATCTCTTTTGCCTCATGTCAAATTCAAGGTACTTCACGTACATGACAACGAAAGAACATTATTTTCCCCCTATGCATCATATTTCTCACAATCAAGTGAGGTTCTGGGCAGGAAGGCGATAGAAGTTAAGTCTAAGAGATCTTGTATTATTGCACTATCAAGTTTACATGTGTCAGGCAAAAAATGTGTACATGACAAGTGCAAAATCAAACGCTAGCAAGCCAGATGCGTGCATGACAACTAAACCAAGATAAAGGCACGCCTGTAGGCCAATCTAATGCCAGCTTCCATCAGTGTCGTATCAAGAGATCATTGAAGTAAAGCCCACGACCTCCTTCGGTTGATACACACAAGAACATCACTCGCAAATTTTCATGGGATTTTCTTCTCTTACAAACAATATCATCACAACAAAGCCAAAACAACCAAAAAAGGGCAACAATCCCAAGATAGATGAAATATCGTAAACACTTAGGCACCCTCCATATCCAAGACCCAAAAACATGTCACATACTAGGGGAGTAGTATTGAACGCTAAATGTATCACACACCATGCTAATCGAGCATTCAAACATTCAAAAAATCTAAATGGAATTATCACATATTTCAAACAAAGGCAACATTGAGTGTTACCCTCTAGATTTGCTTGGCCAAGTTATCATCAATTAAAATGACACACCATCATAAATATCAAAGAAAAACTTGATATTTAGTAAGATTCTACAATTTTACCTCCCATAACCTCACTTGGCATACTAATTATCTAAGAATACTAAAGCCTAACAAGTTCTTTCATCTACAATTTGTTTGGAGAACACACAGATAGGCAAAACATTTTTTGTTATTAACTTAAATCTCTTTTGTCCCATGTCTAAGGTAAACAAAATATGGTTAGAGGCCGGGGTTTTGGTTAAAATGAAGAAAATCTCTGGTACATGAGAAGAGTTCAATTGTGTGTGAATTCAAACTCTTGCCAGTTTCTTATGCTACCATTCAAACCAGAAAATAAATTCACTTGTAAGCCGCTCCAATCCCGCCACGGCAACATTCATCGATGCCTTATTCACTAAGGTAAAACCCATGACCACATCTAATTAATACATGAGAACATCACCCGTATCATGCTATGGGATTTTCTTCTCTTAAAAACAATATCATCGCGACCAAGCCAAAAGGGGTAACAACCCCAACATATATCAGATAGCATAAAGACTTGAGTACACTCCATAACAAGAACCCAAAACCACGTGTCACACTAGGTGAGTAGTATTAAACAATCACACGCCACGCTATTCAGGCATTCAAAAAATATATGTTCAGTTGTCTCGTATTTCAACATTGGGTGATAACCTTATGGCACCGCTTGGCCAAGTTATCATCGATTAAAGTACACGCCAAGATAAATACCAAAGAAAAAACTTTATATCTTGTAAGCTTCGCCAATCTTTCCGCCCGAAACCTCACTTGGCATAAATATCCAAGGATCCAGAAGATCTAACAAGTTCTTTCATATACTGTTTGATTAAGAGATCAGTCACTTAGGCAAACCACTTTTTTTGTTTTTAAGTTTAATCTCTTCTGTGCCATGTCAAAGGTCAAGATTTCCTATAAAGATAGCATACTAGAGGCCGGGGTCCTGAGAATTGCTAGTGCGCCCCAAAAAGAAAGTCAAAAGAGCCTTCATTGTGCTTTCATGGGCAAAGCTTTCTCGTTGCTCTCATCACAAAGCACGTCACATAGATGGATGGATAACTTGATGTGTCATGGTGTTGTCTTCTCCGAAAAAAGCAAATAAGATACTAGTATAGCCGGTGAAGTATTTCTTGGGGGAGCCCCTAGGGAAAAAGTATTTCTAGGGGAGAACTTTGGCATCTTGCAAGGAGCAAGCATTGGAACGTACCATGGCACATGTGGTGCAGATGTCTCTCGCTAGCTTGGAATTGCTTGCACGCAGGCAAGCAGGCATACTATTCTCCTAGCTGTCCGGCAAAACCGATGGTCGAGGAATTCTTCTGCTGCAAAATGCACATGGTGGCAGCTGGACAGCATATCCATACCTTCTTGCATGGTCCACTCCATCCTTTTTTCATGTCTCAAATTTGGTTATCTTGGTTAAAAATACCTTGATTAGGAAATTTTCCCGTCACATATTTTTCTTTAGGGGAAAACAAGCTCCGATGATGGATCACTTTATATTATAAAGTCAATCAGACGAACAAGGATATATAGTTTTGAAGAAATCCTCAAAAGCCGATGAAAAAGAAAAACACGACAAAAACACATCAAAGACGCGATAAGCATTAGCATTCGCTGCTAGAGTGTCGCCGAGGAGAAGTGTAGGAGATTCGCCGCCACGGTCCATACTCACCCACACGGCGACGTCCCCGAGAAGTTAACGCCGCAATGCGCCGCCACGGTCGATAGTCACCCACACGACGACGTCCCCGAGAAGTTAACGATTGCGCCTCCACTGCCGTTCGTACCGAAGTGGAGGAAGGTTTTCACCCTGAGTGTTGAAGGGAAAGGAGAGGACTAAGGCAGCGCCCAAGGGGACTCCAACACCCGCATGCATCACCACCGTTGGTGTCAAAACACAAAGCTTTTGCTCAGCCCCTCCGTCCACCGCGTCGAGGGAACAAGCCACGAACCCATCCTAACGAAGGCACACCACGACTGGCCGAGAACTTTAGATCCAGATCAGGGCCGCCACCGTCGGCAACAACTTTTCCATGACCACCAGCAACCGCGCACCCGCCACCCAGATGGCCGAAGCACGCCGCCAACGCCTGCCTCAATGCTGCTCACGGGAGAGTCAGTCACGAGGATCGCCGCCCCGGCATTCATGGCTTTCCTATCTTTTTGGTAACAATGGAAAAACTTAATTAGAAACTTCCCTACCACATATTATCTCTCACAATTTTGGGACGGAGGAAGTATTTCCTAATTGTAGTTGTGCTTAACTAATTTCTTGTAGTGCTTGTCGAATGCAAAACATAAGTGATGTGTTCTTTTTGTAGCAATTGATTTCCTAGAATATCATATACCCACCAATCCACCGATGAGAAACTAGGCCATAGATAGGTTGATGAGAAGGACGCTTCATATGGAACGCAAAAAACTTTCCATGGAGTTACTTTTCCAGCTTGCTTACCTTCGAAGGATGGTAATAAGCTCGTTCCGCCGGTGATGGTTAGTGTAACACATGTACTCCAGTTGGAGAGAGCCCTGATGATGGCGATCCCGTAGGTCAATCCACGTGTCAAGAACAGGTGCTGCCAGATGGGTTAAGGAACCCAGTATATAGCTTTCCCAAGATCACGATCAAGAGTAAAACACAAGCACAAAGCACACGCTTAGCTTTGAATAATGCCTCTACTTTTGGCTCCACTAGAGAGCTTTTTCAATCGGAGCCTTGACCAAGGACGCAGACTAACCTACCCATGATTAATTAGCTGGGTTGCACGCATGTCTTGTACGTACTACTTTAACTTAATCAACCTTGCTTTTTGTCCTCTTGTAGAAAATTTGTGGAGTATAGTATGTTTTTAGCGCTGAGGCTATATGTGTGGGCTACCCAGCCATATAAGTATATCTTTACTGCAAATAGTTTCATCCTTGTGAACTAAGCAACTTGATGTGTTTACCCCGTTAAGAAGTGCAAAGCTAATGTGTGTGGAAATTCAAACACGTGCTTCCCGGTCGAAATGGTTACCCACTTATCCTCATAATGTAAAACGGATAATTTCGAATGAAAACTAGACGTGTAAATGTCTCAGTTCTTTTGTCTGCTTATTATAAAATCAGTGGAGATTAAGAACGTGAGTTTTTGTGCCATATGTAGAAGGATAAAAGAGCTAAAAATATTATAACTATAGAGCACCAAATTTTGCCCAGCACCTTTATGAAGAATTGCATGCACATACAAGACATAAAAAAGTATATGTGTAATATGTTTTGGATTTTTTTTTATCATTTTATACATCTATTGTCTATATCCTAATTTCGCCTCTCCTAACCTATTTGTGGCTATAGATAGCATTGTGTCATGCCATCTAGGAAAAACAATCATTTTTTAGAACACCGCGACATTATAT
>NC_057808.1:34296607-34420347 GCF_018294505.1 Triticum aestivum | reverse complement strand
CCACGACTACCCTTGCGTGCCTGTTGCAATTATGTCGGTGAAATACCTATCTTAACAAGTGTGGTGGCGCTACGTGCCGTAGGATACACGATTGGACACCGACACTACGAACACCTTATCCACGGTAATTACATTTTTTGGGAGACACCGACAGTACCAACACCTTATAAACTAATATAAGACGATTTAGGGGACGTGGAGTATTTTCACCCGAGCTCAAATGCTCCTGGTGAACAGTAAAATCGGGGGCAATAGTCAAGAAAAATGTAAAAAAATCCGTTTTTTGTGTGGTAACCTTTGACAAATTTTCTATGTGGTTGCAAAAATTTATCATGAATAAACATTCCTGGAAGTCGTGGCAAAAAAATGATACTCCAAAAATACTTTTTTTAAAGCATTTTGGACTACTGATTTTTTTTTTGCCATGACTACCACAATGTCATTTTATTATGAAAATTTTCAAGCATAGAAAACTTCTGTCAAAGGATACCATAAAAAATAATTCAGAAATTTTAATTTTTTTGAATTTTCTTCCGATTACTGTTCACTACAATATTAAACATATATTTTCAATATGGATCTAATGGCACTGCTTTAGAGTTGTATATTTTGACATTTTAGGTGTAAGCTTGGTCAAAAAATAGAGAAGTTTGACTTTATTAAAAGAAAAAACAATACTACACACTTATTATATACTCCCTCCGTTCCTATATATAAGTCTTTTTAGGATTTCAATGAGAGACTACATACGAAGCAAAATGAATAAGTCTACACTTTAAAAGATGTCTATATACATCTGTATGTAGTCCCTTATTGAAATCTTTAGGAACGGAGGGAGTATAAATACGTATTTTAAGAGCTGGCCAAGGGCACCAAATATGCAAGGCAGTAACAAACAAGGACGCACCGTCCTCCAACCTGCTCCATCGGTCCACGCACATCGCGGCCCTCGCTCCAGCATCCGACGGCCACCATCAACCCAAACACGTCACAGAACACGAGAAACCAACATAATAAAATCTTATCCACAACCAAAGATTCAACTAACTGACCCAAAATTAACGCCACGGATAACAATAACCCGGAGGCCGACCGGCGGGCCCCACCGCACCCTGGACTAAATTTACCATGCCGGTTTTTTTCATAAAAAGGAAAAAGGGAAAAGCCGTAATATTTGTGACAAATTACGAGAATGGGCCTCCGCCCCCGCGTGTGTTATTATTTCTTTCTTCCTCACTCTCCTCCGTCCGGTTCGCCCGCTGCATCTCCTCTCTCCTCGTATATTCTTCTTCTTCCTCCTCCTCCTCCTCCGCGTCCCAATCTCCAACGAACTCCCCGAATCCCGACCCGCCCCGACACAAATCCGCTCCCCCTTGTCAATCCCGCCCCTTCCCCCCTCGCCGCAATCCATCCCGTCACGCCCGATTCCACCCTCCCCCGCCCGTGCAACGCCGTTCTTGGACGGAGGAGTTCCCTTTCGATTAGGCGCTGCGGAGGCTCCTGCACCGGAGTTCTACGCCGGAGGTAGAGTTCTCTGAGGCTCGTTGATGTTGGCGATGCGGTGGCCGTGGCCGCCGGCGGCGAGGAAGTTCAGCGTGCGGCTGGTGGTGCGGCGGGCGGAGGGCCTGCCCCTTGCCCCCGCGACGGACGCGGATGCGGAGGCCAGGATGGCCGTCGAGCTCAAGTGGAAGGGCCCCAAGGCCAGGTGGAAGGGCCTCCGGGTCTGCCGCAACCGCACGCGCTTGGAGGCGCCGGCGCCGGCGGTGGATGCGGAATTCTCCGCGGCGGCCGTGGCATGGGAAGAGGAGTTCGAGGACGTGGTCACCCTCACCGCGGTCTCGCACCGCAAGCCCGCCGCCGCGTTCCACCCCTGGGACCTCTTCTTCTCCGTCCTCAATGTGAGCACACTCCCCCCTCTCTCCGCGTACTGCTACTGCTGCCTTTTTTTCGTGTCAAAATTAAAGTAATTTGGCATGTTCTTGACGTAATTGGATCGATGGATTTGTTACTTTGACGATTTATCCACCCGCTTTTTGTGCCGATCCCGATTGGATTGGATCATCGGGTTAAAAGTTTCGCGTGGGTGTTTGAATCATTCCTGTTTGGATATTTTTTTAGAATTTCATCCCCGGTCATGGTGATGGTGAAAGTTTTGACTTTTTTCGTTGAAAAAGTCAGTCTCATTGGTTTTTCGTTGAAAACGATAACGTATTTATAATTTGTTTGGATCTTGCCTTTTACAACAGCAACAAAACAATCCAAGGCAACAAACCCAAGCTTTTAACAATATATGACAATTCTAAATTTTATTATAAGCTTTAACAGAATAAGACAATTATAAAATTGATTAAAAGTTTCTTTTTCTGAAAAATATGCAAGCAGTGTGGTTGGTGCTGGTTTTTATTTCAGTTTTTGTGACGATAGGGTTATTGATCTTAGCCACTTTTCTGCCCTTTTTGGCTATTGTGATGTTCAATGATTAGGATTCTGGTGGTTAGGCCATGTAGTTGTTATTTGGAATCTCCAAATCGGTTTAGCTTTATTGTGAATTTAGAATAGCTTACTGGTAACAATGAGGTGTTTTCTAGCCGGTATATGTTTGTCTAGGTAACCGAATTATTTGAATTTATGAAACCCTAGCTGTCGATTTAATGATAAGTATCTATGTTGTTCATATTAGTAGCTTCAGCTTTGCTGTCGTAAACTAGGTATGGTACAAGGAGAAAGCGATATAATGCAATATATGATTAATTATACTCTTGTCGGGCTTCGCAAACTCAGGAGAGATTGTCCATACATGAATTGATTAGGCTTATTGTACTTGTCCTGCCAATTGTTGCTTTGTGAACCTTTAGACAAACACCGACACAATGAAAAAATGTGATGCCGTGCCTTGTTGTCCCAGCTGTTTCCACTAGTTTCTGGTTGGCGGTATTGCCATTTTGTCGCGTTGTTTGCTTGGTGATTCGCCGTTGTGCCATTTATTGTTTTGAGTACACTGTGTAACTGGAAGCTAATCTAGTGGGAGCTTGCCAGTTGCCACCCAATTATCAGGGAAAAGAAACGGATAGCTACAATTGCCGCCATATACCCTCTACTGTACTTCTTCACCGACACATTTAAATTCCTACGAGGCAGGCTACCAGTTCTGCTGAGTTAAACTAGTGCAAAATGACCGCATCATTTAAATCTCTACCTGGCAGGCTACTGGTTTTGCTTAGTTAAACTATTGTAAATTGACCACAGCATTCAAATCCTCATGAGCAGGCTACCAGTTTTGCTGAGTTAAACTAGTGTAAATTGGAATGTGGAGAACACTTTGCATCTTCTTTTGATTAGTCTGCTCTAATGCATTCCTGCACTTTATCTGACCTCTCAATGATTTGTTTCTATTGTTGCAGGATTCAAATAAAGGCCCAAAAGGTGAAGTAATTTTGGGAACTGCATCACTGAACTTAGCAGATTACACATCTCCTGCTGAAGAGGAAATTGAGATTATCCTCCCATTATCGGTGCCCAATGGCACACCTGAGTCTTCCCCATCACTTCATGTATGTTGGTGATATGATGCTATAAACCAGTGACACTTTCTTGTCCAATATATGTTGTTTTCTCATTGGAACACCATATATCATATGGTCAACCAGTTTGTTAATTACTGTACCTTTTTTTCAGCTCACTCTGAGTTTGGTGGAACTAAGACTTCCTCAGCAATCACCAGATGCAGCACAGCGTTCTGTTGCTTGTGTCCCATTGTCACCATCTTCTGGTGACTCTGTTCCTTCTGGAAAAGATGAGCATTCTGTTATTAAAGCTGGGCTGAGAAAGGTGAAAATCATCACAGATCTTGTGTCGACTCGGAGGTCTAAGAAGGCTAAGAGAGAGGATGACAGCAGTGATAAGTATGTTCATAGTGACGGCGCCGAATACCCTTGTGTTATTGACTCTGATGATGATCTAGATGATAGACAGAGGGATGATGACTTAGGGGGTTCAACTGTCAGGAAGTCCTTCAGCTATGGTTCGCTGCAGTCTGTGAATGTAGCTGGTGGCCTCTTTTATGCACATGCAAGGATTGATGGAGAGCATGAGGACTGGATATATTACAGTCACCGTAAATCTGACGCCGGCTATCATGTAGAGAAAGAGCCATCATCCACTTCGGAGGAGAATTCCTCTGTAGTTATTCCGCGAAAAAGGAGCATACTTCCTTGGAGAAAGGTCAAACTGCCGAAGAAAGGGGAACCCTTGTTGAAGAACAAGAATGGCGAAGAGGGTGGCGATGATATTGACTATGATCGTCGGCTATTAACCTCTTCTGATGAATCCGTTTCCGGGGTACCTATTTCTTTCATATCTTGGGACACGATTCTTGATATTCACTTTCTGTTTACTGCTTTCATGCCCATTTCCCTTTGTTTTTCTTTGTTTTGTGGCACCATCGTTGGAGGCTTGCTGATATAGCGTATGATCTTTCTTATTTTCAGGGATCAAGTGGTTCTGTTAGTACTATGGAGTCAGTATTTGGCGATGACAATTTTGTTGTGGGGAACTGGGAGTCAAAGGAGGTACTTAGTCGTGATGGGCATTTGAAGCTTTCCACCCAGGTGTTCTTCGCATCAATAGACCAGAGGAGTGAACGGGCTGCTGGGGAGAGTGCCTGCACCGCACTGGTGGCTGTAATTGCGGACTGGTTCCAGGCAAACCAGGAGCTAATGCCAATCCGCTCACAGTTTGACAGCCTCATCCGAGAAGGGTCTCTAGAGTGGAGAAAACTTTGTGAGAATGAGACCTATAGAGAGCGCTTCTCCGACAAGCACTTTGATCTTGAGACAGTACTTCATGCCAAGATCCGCCCACTCACAGTTGCTCCTAACAAGTCATTCGTTGGTTTTTTCCAGCCTGAAAGTGCAGAGGATGGCAGTGGGTTTGACTTCCTTGATGGTGCCATGTCATTCGATAACATCTGGGAAGAGATCAGCCAAGCAGCGGAGGCTTCTACTGAGAAGCCTACCCTTTATGTTGTCAGCTGGAACGACCATTTTTTCGTCCTCAAGGTCGAGGCTGACGCATACTACATCATCGATACACTTGGTGAGAGGCTGTACGAAGGTTGCAACCAGGCATACATCTTGAAGTTCGATGACAACACCACAATTCACAAAGAGCCCGCTGAAAAGAAAGAAGGCAGCCCTGATTCCAGCGCACACCAGAAGGATTCTGCAGAAAGCTCCTCCACCGAGCAGGACAGCGGAACCGACGACACTGAGGAGAGCGTGCTCGTGCTCAAGGGCAAGGAGGCATGCAAGGAGTACATCAAGAGCTTCCTGGCCGCCATCCCGATCCGCGAGCTCCAGGCCGACATCAAGAAGGGGCTCATGGCGTCGACGCCGCTGCACCACCGCCTCCAGATCGAGTTCCACTACACCGAGGCGTGCCCCCGAGAGATCGCCCTCCCGGCCCCGCCGCCCGCGATCGAAGCCCCCTTCGAGTTTTGCTGGCCCGACCCGCCGCCTGCCATGGAGTTTCCCCTGGCACCTGCAGTCGCCGTTGTATAGTGCCCGCCGCCATGGCTGCCGAGAGCTAATCGACCAGTGTTTAACATACAGAGAGAGAGAGAGAGAGAGAGAGAGAGAGAGAGAGAGCCTCCTTTTTCAGGGCGAACCCTGGAGTGAACCGGGTCGAAGATCTGGCTTCGTCTCGGGTTTGCGCCGTTTGCTGTCTAGTTAGTTAAGATGAAACCGAACTGACTAGTATAGGTAACCGAACCGAACCAAATTCCCGTTTTGCTCTGTGTGTGCGTGTGTGTTTTCCTTCACTTTCTCTGCTAGGCTATGATGGGAGGAGCTTTCATCTTGTACAAAGAAAGAAGAATGCTGTCTGCTCCTACTTGTCGTCCTGAATTGAGTTGTGATGGGACCTGTAATCATCCTTAGCAGATCCTCAATGTTAATTATGTTAATGTTAATTATTATGCCATGTGTCCCTCCTGAGATGTTTACCTACTGCTTTCAGTTTACATGTTCTCCAGTTTCACAGGTCTGAGAATTTGGATTGAAGAAGGGGACATGTTTATAGTTCAAAAAAGAAAGAAAGAAAGAAAGAAAGAAAGGAAGTGGACATGTGAATGCAAAACACACTAGCTAGTACTAATTGAGTTGGATCATCTTGTGAACATGACATAATCCTTGGATGATGAGCAGTTTCATGTCTGCATCAGTGCAAAGATTTATCAAAACTAGTGAAGCCTCTCGCTGTCAACGACTGCTTTTGCGGTGCATGACAGGGAACTCATCCCATCCACCACAGATGTATTTCTTTTTGGACGAGTGCGACAGGTGAGCTGTAGCTGCCATTGTGGAACTGTTAGATGCAGTGTGTACATCGTGTGTGTACATGTGACAGGTCAAAGTCGAACTTTATTTGTTTATAGGATTTTAAAAAAATCTGGTGTATTTCAATGCTCATGCTAGCTGGCATCACTTTTCTGGAGTCAACTCTGACCTGTAGATACATGCTCATCAGATTCAGATGGCTCATATTGACCTGTAGATACAACTCCTACCAAAATTCTAACCATTCTAACAACAGGATCCGGAAAATGGCTGAGCTGAAAACAAAACAGAAAAACAATACCAGTGCAGCAAGTAAAGCAAGCTGCAGCATAATTTACCTTGGCAAGATTTTTTGTAGGAGAAACATTTTGTCTACTGTCAAAATGCCTGTAAAAATCCTGCAAAGTTCCTGTAAAAACTCCTACCAAAAATCTAACTGTTCTAACAACAGGATCTGGAAAAATGCAGAGGGTTTACCAACCAGGCGCAATAGCAATATACTCTACCAATTCATGGCACCGAAATAAAAGCAGCATTATGGCCAGGTCAGGCTCAGGCAGTAGTACTTTCTCACAGCCATTGCAGGGCTGAAAAAGTTGGCATATGGGGGGGGGGCTTTTTGTGTGCTCAAAGCCATGCAGATTAATTGTTTGGTTAATTGCCTCAAAAAAAATTGTTTGATTAATTGGCTTACTGAAGTATTAATGGGTCCAGTTAAGTACACCTGTGGCAGTTTTGACGCCTGTAGCTGTTGCATCTCTAATCATTCTATCAACTGAATGAAAGGTCATAGCTAGAATTATCGCCATGACATTTGTATACAACTGCAATTAAAAAAAACAGGCAAGAACATTACTACTAATATCTCATCCATGAGTTCCATTCAACCTGGGCAAGGAGAGGCATGTCTGGTTTCTCTCTGTGATGGGCTATTTCTGGGCAACAACTCATCACAAAGAGGCTGCTCAAACTGTCATGGAACAGCAGAAAACTCACTCGGCGTCCTACTTGAAGTAGGTTCAGAGTTGAAAGCCTGAAACTCTGCAGTTGTGGTCCATGTCTGGGACACAAGTACATACACATGCAGACATGGATTTTGGGCACACAGTTGCGCATTACTACAAAAATTGTATTTTTTGAAAAAATAATATCAAAGCCCTTGTTGAAATTTTGTCGGGTTTGAAAGTTTGCGGCAACAAGAAAACAAATCCGTCCCTCGCAAAATAGAATAAAATAATTCATACATATGCTGTTCAGAGGCTTCAGTTTCTTCTTCTTTCTGCAGAGCGCTTGCATTCATATTTTTGCAAAATATTATGATCAAATGCCCATACCAAATTTCCACAGATGGCCATATATCATGATACTAATTATTTGATTAATTTGCTCAGTATGATGGCATGTCCCAACAACATCGTCCATAACATCCCAGAAGACGAGCTTGCAAAGCATGCCAAGTACTCCCTCTGTGAACTAATATAAGAGCGTTTAGATCACTAAAGTAGTGATCTAAACGCTCTTATATTAGTTTACGGAGGGAGTACTTCCGCAACATGTACCACCAATCAAAGAAGACAACCGAGAAGATGTTCGCCTACGAGCACCTCATCGACCAGTACAAGATCAGGGGCTATGCAGAGGACGAGTCGGAGGTCACTGACGACGACGACGAGGAGGCCATGGAGAACTAGCTTGGCATCAATCAAAGCCTCCGTGTGTGCAGTACAGTGCAAACCTAGTTGATCATCTTCTGAGCATGACAGAAACCTTGGATAATGAGCAGTTTTATGTCTGCATGGGTGCAAAGATTTATCAGAACTACTGAAGCCTCTCCCTGTCAATGCCTGCTGACAACTGATCTCATCCACCACCAATATTTTTTTTTCCTTTTGATGAGAGTGCATGACAGGTGAGCTGCCATTGTGGAACTGTTATTCTTAGATGTAGTGTGTTGCTCATCATGTGTGTACATGTGAGTTGTGACAGGTCAAAGTCAAACTTTTTTGTTTTTTAGAATTTTTATTTGCTAGTGTTATCTGGCATCATTTTCTTGGGTCAACTTATCTATAAATGTGGCCGTATGCATCGTTCTGATGCAGAGGCCGGGGAGTCCCCCCTTTTCGAAAAAAAAAATCTTGGGTCAACTCTGATCTATACATAAATGCTCATCAGATGGCCCACGGCTCATGGCTGAGCTGATAAGGAAAAAAGGAAAAATAATAACAAGTAAAGCAAGCTGCATCACAATTTACCATGACAAGAATTTTGGTTGGTGAAACATTTTTTCTACTTCCAAAATTCCTGCAAAATTCTTGTCGAATTTCAAACAGGGCCGCAGAAAACAGAAAAGGAGGTGGAAATTGCAGAGCTTTACCAACCAGGCGCAATAGCTAGCCTATGCACTCTACCAATTCTATCATGGCACCCAACAAAAACAGCTTTGTTGGCAGGTCAGGCTGTAGTACCTCTTCTCACAGCCATTGCAGGGTTGAAAAAGGTGGCATATATGGTGCCTTTTTGTTGCTGAATATTGTTGTGTGTGCTCAACTCAAAGCTATGCTGGTTAATTGTTTGATTAATTGGCTTGCTCAAGTTTTAATGGGTCGTCTAGTTAAGTACAACTGTCGTAGGGTAGCTGACACCTGAACCATTTCTAATTAAACCCCATGTTAGAAACTGCATGCCTAATCATTCTATCAACTGAATGAAGGATCACCATTAGAAGTATTGCCGTGGCATTTGTATACAAGTGGCAATTCAAAAAGAAAATGCAGGCAAGAACACTACTACTGAAGTATCTGATCTGGGCCAGAAGAGGCATGTCTAGTTTCTCCAGTTCATCTCTGATGCAGCACAGGTACTGAGAGAGACTGCAGAAGAGCAGAAAACTAGGCTTCCTACTTGTAGAAGGTTCAGAGCTGAAAGCCTGAAGCATGATCACTGCAGACTGTATCTGCAATTGTCGTCCGGTCTGGGACTAGAGTACACGTGCAACCTGGATTTTGTGCACGGTTGGCTGCACGTTGAACCTATCTTGCATCCTCTATACCTACTATAAAATTTCCTTTTTTTTTGAAGCAAAATAAAATTCAAAGATCATGTTGATATTTTTTGGAGTTAGAAATTTGAGGCAAATAAGAAAAATAGATTCGTACATTTTGAATAGTGAATGATATGTTGTTCAGAGGCTTAGGTTTTTCTTCTTCTTTCCGCAGGGCGCTTGCATTCGTATGTCTGCAATAACTTTTGCCAAATATTATGATAAAATTCCTGTAGATGCCCATATACCAAGATGCTAATTAATTTACTCACAAGTCCAATATAAAAATAACTACAGTATCTTGACGCCCCTACATGCCCACCACTTTGCCAAGTGCCGGCGATACTCGGCAGGGGGGGTGGGGGGGTCTTATTCATAAATTTGAATAGTGAATGGTATGCGGTTCAGAGGCTTCAAAAGTTCCCTTTTTTGCACAGCGCTAGCGGTCATATTACCACATCGTCAAGGTTCAAGAGGATGACTATAGCAGTTTCTGCAGTAGTGTCTTCTAGTCATCATGTATTAAAAAAATGTTCAACATATTTAAGAAAAAAATCTCACCATGTATTTAGAAAAATGTTTGACTTGTATTCAAAAAATGAACAACATGTGTTTAAATAATGTTCAACATGTATTTGAAAATTTTCAACATGTATATAAAAAATTGTTCAATGTGCATTTGACAAATATTCAACATATATTCAAAAAAATGTTCAATGTGTATCTAAAAACATTTCAATCTGCATAGGAAAAATGTTCAAGATGTATTAAAAAAGGCAACACGTATCTGAATTTTTTCTACAGAAAATTGAGAAAACCGTAAAGAAAAACACAGAAAAGAAATGCAGGACGGACATTCCAAAAACCGTATGGAAAGTTCCCCAAACCGCTAGTTACAAAACAACTCGAAACGTGTTGTTGGGCTGGCCCAGTACGACGTGGTGCTCTATCTCGCAATAAGCAAGATATAGCATTTGCGGTAGTGTTGTTCCTTCCAGAAAACATAAACATAAGCTGAGGTGAGAAAGGTGAAAATGCTCACAGAGTTTCTCCTGACTCGGGGGTCTAATACGGCGAACAAAGAGGATAAAGACAGTGATAAGTATGTTCATAGTGATGGTGCCGAACAAAAGAGGATAATGACAGTGATAAGTATGTTCTAGTGATCGAGTCGGATGATAATCTAGATGACAGACAAACGAATCTTCACTTTCATTTTGTTTTGTTTACTATCACCATGCCCATTTTCCCTTGTCAATCCTCAATGTTAATTATGCCCTGTTCCTCCTGAGATATTTTGGCTACTGCTTTGAGCTTACATGTTGTCCAGTTCAGGGAGCTTGCAGTCTAACAGGTCTAAAAATTTGGATCCAAGAAGTAGACATGTTGTTTCAAAAAGAAAGAGAAAAGGAAGTAGACATGTGAATGCAAAATATACATCACCCCAAATATAATTGAGTTAATCATCTTCTGAAGTCTGAACATGATACAACCATCCTTGGATAATGTCATAATGAGCAGTTTTATGTCTGCATCAGTGCAAAGATTTATGAGAACTACTCAAGCCTCTCTCTGTCAAATGTTTCTTTTGACTGAGTGTGACAGGTGAGCTGGCATTGTGGAACTGTAGATGCAGCACAATTTACTTACTGGACTGTGTAAGTTCATCAGAAGATCGTTCAAAGGTGAAAACATTTCTTACTCTCTTAACTTTGAGTAGAATCACATCAGGTTCCTGTGGTCTTTTAAATAATAGGCCCCGTGAAAAAAATTCTCTTTCGCGAAAAATACTGGATTCCTAGAATCCTGTCAAAATGTATACAAGGCTGGAGAAACAAAAGGAGCTGGAATATGCAGAGATTTACCAATCAAGTGCAATAGCTATCCAGAAAGATACATAGTGGGAGGACCCCAGCCTCCTCGGAGTTTAGTTGTTCCTGGCCGTCGGATCAATTTCTTGATTCATTTTGCGCCGTCGGATCAAGCCTCTCGACGATCCGGGCCGCTGGATCGAAGCGAGGTACTGTAGATCGAAACAGTGTCAAACTGGGATGCCACCGCCTGTAAAACTGGGTGACCTCCAAGGGCACTTTGGTCATTACACATATACGCATATAAAAGGCAGCCGCTCCCGTTGTGCAGACCTAGCCGCCGCCTCCTCCCGCACTCCCGCACTCGCGCATCCCAGCTCCTCCCCTACGCCGCCTCCTCCCATTCCCTAACCCTAGCTGCTGCCCACGCCGCCGCCGTCTCCGTCGCCTAGCCGGCCACCGCGCACGCTCCCTGCCACGCCGCCGCCTCTGCTCGCCTTCGCAACCCCGCAGCATCTCCTCCCCACCCCCTCGGCACTCAGCAGGAGGAGCGCGGGCGCGGCTCGCGACGGCCCTCACGAGAGAGGTCTCTGCTCTCGGTCAACTCTACCCGCCTCCATCACCACCCATCGGCAGGAGGCCCCCGCCACTCCTCCTTCTGCTCCATCGCGTGGCCATCACCGAGGCCTCGCCGCGGTCTTGAGGCTGCGATCCCGTATGGTGAGTGAATTTGTCAGAACCCCCGGGTTGCATTGGGCGGGGATGCGCCTTCTAATCGTTTGCTAATGCTGAGATTGTTTGTCGCTCGTGTTGCCAGGGGCAGGACGACACCACGCTTGGTGGTGTGAGATGGCTGCAAATGCAGAGCACTTCCCATCTCATAAGGCAGCAATCTTCCTGTTCTGTTCTACGCTTGAGTTTGTATAGGATACTGTGATTGGAAACTGCTGGTAGCTGTTTGATGGCTGAATTTTTTTAGAGGGGCATTTTTATTTGTTCTGAACATGACGCTGACTTTGTTTCTGGAAATGCAGGATCTTGGGTCCCAACTGCAGGAAATGATTCCAGAGAAATAGGTTTGTCGCTCACTCATGCATTCTCTTCTAAAGTAAAGTTGGAAAGCATTCGTTGCATCTGATTCCTTGTCCTCTCTTTTTATCAACCCCTGTTATTTACTCAACCAATGTTAACCCTGTCAGTTCATGTGATTCTGTGTGACAGCATGCTTAGTTTCTGCTTCCAAATAGTATAGAACACCTTTTATTCGCAAATGCCATGGTGTAGCATGCTAGCAAATGATAATTGTTGCAAACTAGCATTTAATACCTTAACGCCTTTAAGGAACAAATTTAACGTGTGATCGAGCTGCACATGTATTTAGATCGTATCACTATATACACATTTCTAGGATCTGCTACTGTTAGATCTCTTTCTTATATATTTCACTACTTCCACTTGCTACTGTTATATAGTTTGTACTGCCTTTTTGACTTGCTAAGGCTGATACATGTTCACCCGGTATAATAGATGTATTAAGATGTTGGCCAAAGAAATTTCACACCTCTTCTGATTTATTATATATATGGCTTACTGATGCTCTTATGGTACTGAACAACACATTCTCATTTAGAGCACTGTAGATTTCTTAGGTGATAGCAATCTAATCGTAGGTTAACATTTTAGATGATGTGCTGTCGGGTCCAAAAACAAGAAGAGTGGTCCTCTTCTAAAGTTAAATCATCTTCCAAAATTTCTTTGGAAAGGATCAATCCTTCAGTTTTCTGAATTTGATGGTTCATTTTTTTCTTTGGCAGACTGAGCAGGCAGGAGGAGAAAGTAGAGAGGGAGATGGGGGAGGGAGAGGAGATCTCGGCCTGCACATTGCGTCTCCCACAAGCTACTGCAAAGGGAGAATTGTATACCCAACATCCTTTTCAAAGCCTACAGCAACTGCCTCCCCCACCAATGCCAACCTGCGGCACCAAGGTGAGTTACTCTGTTTAGGTAACACATATTTCATTCTACTATGCCCCTTTCCTTAATCTTCCCATTGTGAATAGGTTAGATGATAGAAAGAGCTGATTCGATAATAGAAATAGCTGATTTGATGGTCTCTTGAAAGAAAGATTTCCTAATGCAGTCCTGAGGTGAAGTAAATAGTGGGTTTCTGGGACAAAGCAAAGAGTATCATAAATGGAAAAAGTTAAAAATTCTGTCTAATGATCACACTATTCTATTATCATCTAACTGATGCTGTTTTCATTATATGATGAATGAAAGCGATAATAAACAACGCCTTGCTATTGAACTTTGAACTATATGCCCCTTCCACTTAAGTTCCCTTATTTCTGTTCTGATATTCTATTAGGTGGATGAAAAATACAATTTCGATGTTGAAACAGAATATGCTATATAACTTTATTGATTGTAATCAGAGCATGCTATATAACTTTGATGTTGCCTAATAATCTCATGAGATCTTCTTTTGGACCTGTAGTTGGAGCATTTTTGGTTGCCCTGATTAAGCTTGTGTGCTTCCTTCCTTGGTTACCTTTCTATTTGTATGATTTTGTTTGTGATGTCATGCCGCTCATCAAGGTCGATGGTGGAGCTGTGTTATAAAGTTGGAGTGTGCCCTTTCTTTGGTGCCATCGTTCTCTCCTTCATGACCGTCGTCGTCATGAGCCCAAGTATCTTTGCTGGGTATCGTCGGCATTGGTGGACCTAATAGGTCCGTCATACATCTCCTCTGCTTTTTTCGATATGGTCAGATAGGGTTTGTACATCTACATTTTTACTATCATATATGTTACCTGTGGTATTGCCGTTCACCTGACAATCATTGACATCATATGGTTGTTCTGTGCTTCGTGGTGTTACTAAAATCTTTAGGATGCCCTCACTGGTCAGCATGGTTAGCTTCAGATACATATTATAGAAAGTCTAGGTACCCTGATAGCTTTGCCCTTTTATGCTATTTTTGTTAAGTGGTGGTGGTAAAGAACTGGGATTATCTTTGCCATGTGCGACCAGCTAAAGGCAGCAAGTTCAGTAATCGTTCCTCTGTAATGATAATATTCTTAGATTATTTCAGTCTTATTGGTTTGGAGTGTGCCACTTCTTAGTTTTTTTTTAATTTGATGCCACTTCAGTAAATTAAACAATGACATCTCCAATGCATATGCTACTTCTTTACTTCAAACTATAGCATGTGTTTTTAGTTTCATCGATTTTGAATTATGAGAGTCACTCACTCACTCACCAATTCTGCTTGATCCCTTACTCCTTGGCGCTCAGCAGGAAGAGCTCAGGCTGCCACCACACAAATGGATTTGTGGTGTTTCAAGTTATGGCCAATTAGTCTTGGTTTGGGAAAATAATAAGTACTGATTATGATTAATGACGCATGATAAAGTTTGTTACAAGTGTGTCCCTTTCTTCCTGTGTATATTTCAAAGTGGTACAATGCAGCATGCCAGCATTTATTTTTTTATCATCCTTTAGGAAGGAAGAATTGCCTGCATTCAGTTTTTTTTATCATCCTTTAGCTGGGAAGAATTGTCTGGTTTCAAGGTTCCCTATATGCATGCCAAGAAAATGTTTATGGAGCTAACTTCTATGTTGTCAAATGCAGAGTGACAGTTACCAAATCATAGTTTATATGTACATCGACCAGCCTTTTATGGAGCTAACTTCTATTTTCTCATGCAAGTCGTCCTATCTTTGCAAGCCTACTGATATAATACACTCAAGATAGGGCGCCACATGTTTAAGCTGTCACTCCTATCTTTATAAGCTTATAGGAAGCAAACATTTTCATTATCTTCGGCACTTATAATGTCATTATATTAACTTATGCAGCGGAGTATTAAAATCAGAACGGGCAAATAAATGTCTCTACTATGACAAAATGAAGAGAAAATGTATGCATCGAATTACTAATGGAGTGGTTTCGATGGGAACTGAAACCTCTTTCAAAGTTGGACACCGATATGAACTGTGAGTATTTAATAGAGAAATTTAGTTCACATGAAGCAAAAGAAAGGCATGCAGTACCTTACATTGACAGTGGTTATTAGCCCATTGTGGTGCTTTAAATCCGATAAAGAATATATTTCATGACCAAGAGATGGAATTTGGAGAATCTTAGTTCTGATATGTACATGAATCTTCTTTTATTTTGTCGCACAACTGAGTGTTCTAATATGGGACTATTTGTTCTGTGTATCTCTTATAAATGTATCTCTTATAAATAATGAAATGGACTATAGGTAAAAGAATTCCTATTTTAATTATATTATGTTGTAGATGATGCATGGTTCCTGAATCTTTTTTCTTTGTACTGAACTTGATGCAAACCAGTTGTCTTATCTGGCATTGCCAATCTGGCTTTTTGGAACAAATTTTGTCATGTGCTTGCAAAATTAATTATCCTATTGACTTGGTATCCTCATCTTACCATGTTTTTAGTATATCTCTACTGTTTGTGATCTATATTAATCTCATTAGTCCTGAAAAAGTGTTGTAATTTTCTTTGGACTTCCGATCTAGTTTTTATGCACCCTTGCCAGTTCATTCATGGCACAGGAGAAACAAGAGCATTGTGGCCAGGTCAGAGAGTACTTGCTCTCACAGCCATTGCAGGGTTGCAAAAGGCATGGCGCCTTTTGATGCTGACCATTGTTGTGTGTGTGTGCTTAAAGCTATGTTGATTAATTGGCTTAGCGAAGTTTTAATGGGTCCAATTGCAGCTTTGGCACCTGTACCTGCTCCACTTGTAACCCCCATGTTAGAAACCTTATGTCTAATCGACTAATCATGCCATCAACTGAACAGAAAATCATCAGTAGACTCATCACCATGGGCCATGGCATTTCTATACAATTGGCAATAAAAAAAGAACAGCCAAGAACAATAGTATTACTGAAATATCTTACTCATTTCTACTCCCTCCGTTCCTAAATATAAGTACTTTTAGATATTTCAGTATAAACTACATACGGATGTATATAGACGTATTTTAGAGTGTAGATTCACTCATTTTGCTTCGGATGTAGTCCATATAGGAATCTCTAAATAGACTTATATTTTGGAACAGAGGGAGTAGTTTCTACAGTTCATCTGTGATGCAGCCCATTATATGCTGAGGACAGAGGAGAGATTGCAGAGAACATGGCATGGCCATACAGGTTTCTGAATGTTGACTATAATTAGACCCTGCACCTATAATTTGAACTCATCCATCGGAAACCTCAGCCTGCTGCCTGATGTAGGAAAATCATTAGACAAGTGTAAGTACATTTGCAAAGAACGGAATGCAATTAATCCAATATCACCAATGAGAAGAAATGCCTATGAAAATCTCAACATTCCTGTCTTGTTTAACTGTTCCTTCTTTTAACATGAAACAAAGGTATCAGTTCAGAAACATGCATTACAAACAGATATGGTTCCTTTCCCCTATACAATACAGTACATTATTACTTACTGGATTAAAGTAAACCTGCACGCGTAGAAGCTCCTTGATTAACTAGCCCAATTTCTTACGCCTGATCTCGATGCCCTGCACGATGAGACCACTCTTCCAGCCCAGTTCTTGCGTCTCCGCGAGGCCGAAGGACACGTCGCCGTCTTCACCCCCCTCACAGAAGAACTCACCCAGCTCCAGCTCCACCCAACCGTCGGCTCTTTTGCAAGGGAGCACTGCGTCCTCAACTGCACGGCGGCGGTTTCTTCTCGTGCTTCTTTGCTGCCCACTGCCAGCATGGAGCTGCAGGCTGACCTTGCGGGTTGATCGGTTGATGCCTCCAATGCTGACCGATGCCTGGGCTGGCGAGTCCAGTCCATAGGAATCGTCGGCCAACTTGTACACCATGTACGCGGCGTAGGCTGAGCCTGGGGTCAGCATGTTGCTATGTATGTTGCCGCAGATATCCAGCCAGCAGACTTGTCTGAGTTGAGCACTCTCCGAAAACCTGGAGTCCAGTATAGGGTTCATTAGGATGTTGTAACCAAGGTGAAAACCAATCAACAGAGAAAGGTCGCAGAGAGCCATCTTCAGAGACACACATTAAGCTCTAGTTTGAATAAGGTACTACACCATAGTCCATAGAGTCACATTCCACTGTCCAAGAAACAAGGACCATGGCATATAGACAGTACAGCGGTATTCCAATGTCCAAAGAAACTGACTTCAACTTGGCATGTCTGAAACTCTAAATATATACTGTATCACCAAAACTGATTTCAACTACTACTAGTATTAGTATGCAATTGCAGTCAATCAGATAAGGATAATGGCGATGACAAGGAAGGCAGCATCATTCAGGCAGGCCAGCAGCACAAGTTAGCTGCAACGGGACTCGGGGACTGGAAGGAAAGCGAAAAGGATTAGGAAGGAACCTAGCGTCGGCGAGAGGGATCCAGGTCCAGTACTGCGGCGTGTCGCCCCAGCAGATGTACAGCTCCCTCGCCGCCACCATGTAGCACTTGGCGCCGGTCTCCCTGTCCAGCCACATGCTCTGCACGCGCACACACGGCTGATTAGCGACCAGCCAAATCCCTGCCCGCGCGCCGCCGTATACACCCGCTTTACGTACCACGAGTCCGCCTGGGAGGAGGATGGGGCTGCCGGAGAGGCGGCGGAACAGGTCCTTCTTGCTGCGCGGCGGCGGCTCCCCGTCGGCCAGCGGCGGGAGGTCGCGGGCGCTGGGCAGGAAGCAGGCCCAGACGGCGTCGGAGTCGGCCGCGGCGCGGAATGCCGGGGAGACCGCGGCGGCGCGGCAGGCGTCGCGCGGCGCCGTGAGGGACAGCGCCACCGACAGGAGCTCCTCCGGCAGGCGCGCGATCTCGCAGGTTTCCCCCGTCGCCGTCGGAGCCTCCTCGTCCTCGGCGCGCGGCTCGGTCGATCCCCTCGGCTCCAGCTGGAGGAGGCGACGAAGCACCTGGAAGCCGCCCTTCCACTCCATTACTGCAAAAATGTCTATCGGAAGCAAATTAAATCGATTTCATTTGTGGCGAAGCAACTGCATTTTAAAATGCCACAAGCGATCTTGCTCTTCCATCCCATCCAAACTTGGTTGAAATTTCAGGGTCACGGAAGCGCTCTCCAAAGTCAATGCAAAATGGAGCCACCTGTACACGGTTTCGTACGCGACCATGGGTGTCCCACTTGCGCACCACTATCATAGTGGGCGTGGTTCTTGTGTCGTGGCGCGCAATCAAACGGTTGAAGAGACACAGTTAATGGCCGCGGAGATAAATGGGGCTGGACAGTCTGTAATATCAGTACTTCCGTATGACAGTTTTTGCAGTGTGTAACTACATGATGACTATGCGCGCGCCGCAACCGCATCCATGACGCCTCAATCGTGATCATGCGCCGGCCCCAACCGCAAGCAGAGCATGTCGCGGCCGTAAAGCGACCACATGCATAGAACAGTTGAACACATAGAAAATGACTTTCAGCGAATGCGAGCGGACGATGTCCTCGAAAAATGATGTTGTGTTTCACATCTCACCCGGTTGTGCGGACGAACCTCGAGAGATAAATAGTGAGCGACCTTGTGTGCTACTGCGACTTCCTGACAGATGAGGAGGAGCGCTAGGTCGCTCACACAATGGAGGTTAGCCGCAAATGCCGCTGCAGCTGAGGCGCGAAACGCGAAGATCTACTAGAGTCCCGCCTTGACTAGTTCTGAACTAGCTAGTGACTATGATCTACATGGAATCTAGTGGAGGCTCAAATGTGCAAGTATTTTGAGGCATTCTCTGGTTCATGGGGTAGAAATATAATAGGAATAGAAAATTTGTAGGAAATGAGATGACATAATCTAAAATTCTATGAATAGGAATATTAAAGATATGTCATTTGTTTCACGAGATAGGTTTTTTTTTCTCATTGAGTCTAGACTCATGTTTATTTTTCTTTCAAATACGGAGGATGGTGACCATTCCTATGTAGGAATATGAATCCTTTCTTATAAATTGAAGGGCTCTAAAGAAACATTTCCTATAGAGATCCTATCATATGATTTTTTTTATATTAAATTTCTCCAAATCAAAGACATCTCTGACAGAGATGATTTGACATTAGCCCGTCGAGGCCAATAAGAAGCGAGGAAAGCATTGTGACGATGGATCTCATGTTTGGCAGCAGTCCTACGGCCGGCTTCTGAAGGAGATAGAGTTCTACGCTCCTCCATTTTGTCAAGCAGTCAATGACGGTGGCAGTTTAGAGCAAGAGTTTGGGGGCTTTTGGCATCAACAACGCGAGCGCTGCTATCTCGCGCGCGCGCTGCAACGCTCGAATTCAGACAGGCTGTGGTTGCCTTTTTTAGCAAGTGTGGGTTGCCTTTTTAGCAAGTGTGGGACATAGTTTGAGGTAAATCCGGCCCCACCCCGGGCCCCACCCATTGAAATCAGGGGGGTGAGATTATGGTTCACGGGAGAGAGAGCAGGGAGGGTCCAGCGCTGTACATGCACATGTGGGCTGCTGTTTTAACGCCCATCTGTCCTTGGCTTTCGCTAGTGGGAGGAAAAGAGGTCGCTCGTTGCGACGCTCGCTCGCGAAGGAGCGTTTCCGATCAACAACCCAGGTTTTCCAAAGCACCCAACCCTTTTTAATTTTCCACATATGAAGGCGGCCGAGTCATCGACAATTTTTTTTACAGTAATGCTAACCGGCGAACGTTCGCTCTGAAAGAACTCCCACCGAACGCCCTCGCAGCCATTTGATCGAGATCAAACGGTGACATTAAAAAAACGCCTTCTCCAAGAAGGAATTGCCATGCTAGTCTCAATAAATTGCCAATCTCTATACCAAAATTGACATGAACATCATTAGCAAATGCCATCCTCAGGCGAATGTTCGCCAGCTATGGAAGTCGAATATTTTACTTATAAGCTTTTACATGACTTGGCGCTGGACTATGCAGTTGGGCTGATACATTTGGTAAGTCGCTCAAAATAAAAAATAAAAAATACTACTACTCCACTTGGTTAGCTGCCTCCTTATACAATAATCGATCCCGTCATTGTTTATGCTTTGGTACGCTAGCCGCACCGGAACCGGATCCTCGAACATTGAGAAGTAAAATTAGAGAAGCTACAATACCCTAACTTTTCTTCTTTCTATTCATATGATAATGGCTAAAATGACTTAATTAATTTGCAAATTAATGATCTATTGTGTACATTTATAGTAATTAATTACATACAAACAAATTGATGGTGAAATAAAATTAATTTTAAATTATTTATATCAACATTAAATACCAACAGTAAACAACCTACTAACTACCTATTAATAGTCCCTAACTTCCTTTCCTCATTTTATACTAGGCAAACCCTATAGCATCATGACTTTCCTTAGAGGATCCGGTTCCAGCCACACCATCTAGCCCGCGACGATGACGACACAAGAAAAGGCACCCCACGCCGTCCGCCGCCGGGTCGTCTTGTTCCCGCTGCCGTTCCAGGGCCACCTCAGCCCCATGCTCCAGCTGGCCGAGCTCCTCCGCGCCCGCGGCCTGGCCGTCACCGTCCTCCATACCGACTTCAACGCGCCCGACCCCCCGCACCATCCGGAGCTTGCCTTTGTCTCGATCCACGAGGCGCTCCCGCACGTGGCCACCTCCCCCGACGCCGACATCGTCGCGCAGCTCCTGGCCCTCAACAACGGTTGCGAGGCGCCGTTCCGGGAGGCCCTGGCATCGCTGCTGCTGCTGCGTGAGGACGTCGCCTGCGTGGTCGTCGACGGGCAGTGGTACGCGGCGCTGGGGGCGGCGGGCGTGCTCGGCGTCCCCGTGCTCGCGCTCCGGACGGACAGCGCCGCCACGTTCGGCAGCTTACTTGCGTTCCCTCGGCTGCGCGACGCCGGCTACGTCCCCATCAAAGGCAAGTGGTGCGAGCTAATTGAATTCGTACTCAACCGACGGATGGACTGATGAGAGCTTGTGAACTTTCTCTGCAGAGGAGCGGCGGGACGAGCTGGTGCCGGAGCTCGAGCTGCTCCGCGTGCGCGACCTCATCCGCATCGACGGCAGCGACGTAGACGCGCTCTGCGGCTTCATCGCCCGCGTCGCTGACGCCGTGTGGGCCTCAACGTCAGGGGTCGTTCTCAACTCGTTCGACGCCATCGAGACGCCGGAGCTGGCCAGGATAGAGAAAGAGTTGTCCTGTCCGGCGTTCGCGGTCGGCCCTCTGCACAGGATGTGCCCCGGGCCGGCGCCGGCGGAGCACGGCCTGCACGCGCCGGACCGCGGTGTCACGACCCAGAGGAGGAAGAGAGGAGGGGATCGAGATCAGATCGAGGGTAGGTGAGGATAGCAGGTGAGAGGGAGAGAGCTTGGAGGAGGGGAAAGGGATTTGGTTCACCAATCACTCGCTGCCTCATCATCTGGTAGCCGTACATTAAGCAGCTGCCCATCTGGGCTCAACCCCGGGCCAAGGCCCAACACACGCTACATGGCCTCGGGCCCAAACGCACGCCACACACTCGTTGTGGTTCAGTTAACAACAGTTAACTGAACTACACTTGCAGTCCGCTGCAGATCGTCATCTGCAGGCGTGACATTGCCCCCGTCTTCTGATGGAGCTCCCTCCCAAATGCAGGTCGATGGATAGCGCTCTTTGAGGATGTCGTAGTCTTCCCAAGTGGTGGCTGTCGAGGGTCTGTTGGACCACTGAACTTGTAGCTGGATCACTGGTGCATCCCCTTTCTTCATCATGCGACGCTCCACGATGGCCACTGGTTCCGCGTTGCCGGTGACCAAGTCTGGTATTTGTGGCGGCTCAGAGAAAACAGGAGTGTAATCAGGAGTATAAGGCTTCAACTGCGAAACATGGAATACCGGATGGATGCTGCTGTCCGCTGGCAGTTGAAGACGATACGCCAGGGTGCCGATTCGTTCGGCCACCATGAATGGACCGTAGAACTTGCAGGAGAGCTTCCGGCAGGGGCGGTTGACAACCGACGACTGCGCGTACGGCTGCATCTTGAGGAGGACTTGTTCCCCGACGTCGAACGCGCGCTTTGCACGGTGACGATCGACCTGCTTCTTGAAGCATGCCTGGGCGTGGGCAAGCTGTGCACGGAGTCGTTCAGTGTGCGCGGCCCAGTCCAGTTCCCCCGTTGGCGCGCTCGGTGTCATGGCGGAGCTGAAGTGTGGCAAGCCCCCTAGGTTGGGGTCGACTGAAGGAAATATGCCCTACAGGCAATAATAAAGTTGTTATTTATATTTCCTTATATCATGATAAATGTTTATTATTAATGCTAGAATTGTATTAACCGGGAACTTAGTACATGTGTGAATACATAGACAAACAGAGTGTCCCTAGTATGCCTCTACTTGACTAGCTCGTTAATCAAAGATGGTTATGTTTCCTAACCATAGACATGTGTTGTCATTTGATGAACAGGATCACATCATTAGAGAATGATGTGATGGACAAGACCCATCTGTTAGCTTAGCATAAATGATCTTTTAGTTTTATTGCCATTGCTTTCATCATGACTTATACATGTTCCTCTGGCTATGAGATTATGCAACTCCCGAATACCGGAGGAACACCTTGTGTGCTATCAAACGTCACAACGTAACTGGGTGATTATAAAGATGCTCTACAGGTGTCTCCGATGGTGTTTGTTGAGTTGGCATAGATCGAGATTAGGATTTGTCACTCTGTGTATCGGAGAGGTATCTCTGGGCCCTCTCGGTAATGCTCATCACTATAAGCCTTGCAAGCAATGTGACTAATGAGTTAGTTGCGGGATGATGCATTACATAACGAGTATAGAGACTTGCCGGTAACGAGATTGAACTAGGTATGATGATACCGACGATTGAATCTCGGACAAGTAACATACCGATGACAAAGGGAACAACGTATGTTGTTTTGCGGTTTGACCGATAAAGATCTTCATAGAATATGTAGGAGCCAATATGAGCATCCAGGTTCCGCTATTGGTTATTGACCAGAGATGTGTCTCAGTCATGTCTACATAGTTCTCGAACCCGTAGGGTCCGCACGCTTAACTTCGATGATGATTTGTATTATGAGTTTTGTGATTTTATGTACCAAAGTTTGTTCGAAGTCCCGGATGAGATCACGGACATGACGAGAAGTCTCGAAATGGTCGAGACATAAAGATTGATACAATGGAAGGTTGTGTTTGGACACCGGAATGGTTTCGAAAAGGTTCGGACATTTTTCGGAGTACCGGGGTTACCGGAACCCCACCCCCCAGGGAGTTAATGGACCTTCATGGGCCCTAGTGGAGAGAGGAGGCGTTGAAAGAACATGCGGTGCCCCCATGTTTGGTTTTGGTAATTGATGACAATCTCTATGGACTAATGGTTGCCTTGAGTTATATTTGAAGGATTTGTCCATAGGCATTTCTCGAAGTCCATGTGTTGGTTTCAAGGAGTTTATGTGGTGACCAAGGTGTTATTAAGGAATTATCCAAAGATTGGTCATGTGAGAGTTGAGCTTATTGCAAGCATGTCTTGGAGAAGAAGATTGTGTGATCATTCATGTATATCTTCAAGACATCATCCAAATGAAGAGAGTTGAAAAGATTCAAGGTTGATCAAGACTAAGTCAAGAGTGAATCAACTTGATCAACTCACAAAGCGTAGAAGATGTACCGAGAGGGATCAAGCGATCCCATGGTGTGGTAAGCATTGTCAATTACGCTTTGTGTACTAACCCATGATCTTCGTGAGAGTTCTTTGTGGGGTTAGGTTGCGGTGTGCAAGTTCAAGTGAAGCATCATGAAGAGATCAAATGCTTGAAGCTTGCCGTCCATTGTGGTGACAATGGACTTGTGAAGATGTTGCGGTGTGCAAGTTCAAGTGAAGCATCATGAAGAGATCAAATGCTTGAAGCTTGCCGTCCATTGTGGTGACAATGGACTTGTGAAGATGTGCGGAAGAGTGGCTCACCCATAGTGGAGCATGGGGGAGCAATCAACTAGTCTTCATCGAGCCAACGCAACCAAGAAAGGTGGTCCAACTTGAGGGAGACAAGATCGTCATCATCTAGCTCAAGTGGACCATGTGCAAGGCAAAGGTTTGCTCTTGATAGGTTTTCTATTTTACCGGTCTCATGATGGTAGTTGGGAGACCGGGTTATAGGATCGATTGCCGTACTATCAAGGGGGGCTCTCGATGAGTAGCTTGATCGTATCGTTCATAGAGAGCTCAAACCATTGCATCCTTGCATCATCTTTATTGGTTCTTATTTGGTTCTTCTCTTTGTGAGTTTTGGAGCTTATGGTCATCTTGATGACAAGCTCGAGTACATCGAAAACGGAGTTCACTCGCATCTTCTATGATGGTTTCGATGTTGGAGGTTATGCCGGTTCTTCTCGGTTGGAGGTTTCACTCCTCTATTTGTTGGCATACCTCCCCTGTTTTGATGCTACTCGTCTTCCTCTTTCCAACAAGCTTGAGTTTGCTCAATTCGGAGCTCATATGCAGAAGTTATGGCAGTTTTGGTCACAGCGGTAGTACCGCGGGCCGGAGCGGTAGTACCGCTTGGGTGCTACAAGCGGTAGTACCGCTCCTGAGCGGTATACTGCTGGTAGCCCCCAGCCGTAGTACCGCTGCGGTCTCGTGCTAGTATCGCCTCGCTTCGAGGGGTCTTTTTTCGTGTCGGGTTTTACGGTACTGGCCATGGCAGTGGGGGCCGTTGTACCGCTCGTATGCGGTAGTACCGCTCTGGGCCCAGCGGCAGTACCGCGAGGGGAAGCGGTAGTACCGCTTATAGGGGCAAGCGGTAGTACCGCTGGCCAAGCGGTAGTACCGCTCTCTGCGGGGCTGAAGTGGGGGTAACGGTTGGATTGTTCCCCCCACTATATAAGGAGGTCTTCTTCCCCATTCTACCTTATCCTTTGAACTCGTGTTCTTCCCCCATTGTTGACCTTCTTCGAGCTTGCTAACTCTCAATCCCTCCATGGATTCTTGCTAGTTTTTGAGGGAAAAGAGAGAGGAGATCTAGATCCACATTTCCACCAATCACTTTCTCCTCTATGTGAGGGGAACCCCTTGGATCTAGATCTTGGAGTTCTTGGTGTTCTCCTTCTTGTTCTTCCTCTCATTTTCCTCCCTAGCATTAGTTGCTTCGGTGGGATTTGAGAGAGAAGGACTTGGGCACTCCGTGTGCCCTTGCCATTGCATTTGGTGCATCGGTTTGAGTTCTCCACGGTGATACGTGGAATTTACAAGTTGAGAAGCTTATTACTCTTGGGTGCTTGGTGCCCTTGAGCTTGTTCCTCTTGGGTGCTTGGGCGCCCTAGACGGTTGGTGGTGTTCGGAGCTCAATCATTGTGGTGTAAAGCTCCGGGCAAGCGTCGGGGTCTCCAATTAGGTTGTGGAGATCGCCCCGAGCAATTTGACGGGTTCCGGTGACCGCCCCCAAGGGTTGCCAAAGTGTACGGGTTCGGTGACCGCCCCCAAGGGTTGCCATTTGTACGGGTTCGGTGACCGCCCTCAAGGGTCCCTTAGTGGAATCACGGCATCTTGCATTGTGCGAGGGCGTGAGGAGATTACGGTGGCCCTAGTGGCTTCTTGGGGAGCATTGTGCCTCCACACCGCTCCAAACGGAGATTAGCATCCGCAAGGGTGTGAACTTCGGGATACATCGTCGTCTCCGCGTGTCTCGGTTATCTCTTACCCGAACCCTTTACTTATGCACTTTACTTTGTGATAGCCATATTGTTTCGTGTCATATATCTTGCTATCACTTAGTTATTTATCTTGCTTAGCATAAGTTGTTGGTGCACATAGGTGAGCCTAGTTGTTGTAGGTTTTGTGCTTGTCAAATTAATCGCTAGGTTTATTCCGTATTTGTTCAAGCCTAAACCGTAATTATTTTAAATCGCCTATTCACCCCCCTCTAGGCGACATCCACGATCTTTCAGGCGTGCGGCCCTCAAGCCCAAATGGAATGAAACCTTCGGGAGAGTGATTTTTGGAACAAACATGATGCAGGGGAATTAGAGTGGACGTCAAGAAAGAAGCGAGGAGGCCACGAGGCAGGGAGGCGCGCCTGCCCCCCTGGGCACGCCCCCACCCTCGTGGGCCCCTCGCAGCTCCACCGACCTACTTCTTCCTCCTATATATACCCATGTACCCCAAAAACATCCAGGAGCACCATGAAATCCTATTTCCACCGCCGCAACCTTTTGTACCCGTGAGCTCCCATCTTGGGGCCGTTTCTGGCGCTCCGCCGGAGGGGAATCGATCACGAAGGGCTTCTACATCAACACCATAGCCTCTCCGATGATGTGTGAGTAGTTTACCTCAGACCTTCAGGTCCATAGCTATTAGCTAGATGGCTTCTTCTCTCTCTTTGGATCTCAATACAAAGTTCTCCTCGATCTTCTTGGAGATCTATTCGATGTAACTCTTTCTGCGGTGTGTTTGTCGAGATCCGATGAATTGTGGGTTTATGATTAAGATTATCTATGAACAATATTTGAATCTCCTCTGAATTCTTTTATGTATGATTTGTTATCTTTGCAAGTCTTTTCGAATTATCAGTTTGGTTTGGCCTACTAGATTGATCTTTCTTGCAATGGGAGAAGTGCTTAGCTTTGGGTTCAATCATGCGGTGCTCGATCCCAGTGACAGAAGGGGAAACAACACGTATTGTATTGTTGCCATCGAGGATAAAAAGATGGGGTTTATATCATATTGCTTGAGTTTATCCCTCGACATCATGTCATCTTGCCTAATGCGTTACTCTGTTCTTATGAACTTAATACTCTAGATGCATGCTGGATAGCGGTCGATGTGTGGAGTAATAGTAGTAGATGCAAAATCGTTTCGGTCTACTTATCGCAGACGTGATGCCTATATACATGATCATACCTAGATATTCTCATAACTATGCACTATTCTATCAATTGCTCGACAGTAATTTGTTCACCTACTATAATACTTATGCTATCTTGAGAGAAGCCACTAGTGAAACCTAGGGCCCCCGGGTCTATTTTCCATCATATTAATCTCCCGTCAACTAGCTATTTCTGTCGCCGTTTATTTTGCAATCTCTACTTTCAATCTTTATCATAAAAATACCAAAAATATTATCTTATCATCTCTATCATATCTCACTTTTGCAAGTGGCCGTGAAGGGATTGACAACCCCTTTATCGCGTTGGTTGCAAGGTTCTTATTTGTTTGTGTAGGTACGAGGGACTTGCGTGTGGCCTCCTACTGGATTGATACCTTGGTTCTCAAAAACTAAGGGAAATACTTACGCTACTTTCCTCTTCAAGAGGTAGCACCCGTCACCGTTGAGGTCGCGCACGCTCCTTCCCCTCGGGCGGATCTCGTCGCCGGCCATGTTGACCCCGCCGCCGTCGCCCAAGCAACGTCGCGCCTGCCCGCAAGCGGCAGGGCAACGTGGTCGTGCAGGGCGAGAATCCGGCTGCCCCCACCGCGATGGCCCGCGCTCCGGGCGCCAACGCGGCTGCGCGATCCTGGCCGGCGGCGGAGAAGGTGGGCAAGGTCGCGGGCGTAAAGCGGAGGAAGATTCCAGCTACAAAGAAGCCACCTTCTTCATCCTCTCACTCCATCCCGGAAAGAGGTGCTCCGGCGATGCCGTTCAACGGTGCCTCTCCCCCCTCAAGCGAGGTTTTCGACGAAATGGCCGGAAGGTATGCGTCTTCAGTCATGGCGATTTCCTTTCATTTTTGCCATTATTCTCGATAGCTCGTGACTTGTTATTGTTCACTATAGCGGTGGTTCAAACAAAGCAACTACCGAGTTCGTGAACTTGTTGGACACGAACGCGGTTGACATTGATCAAGCCCCGTTCGCCGCATTTGACTACAATGAAACAGAGGGCGGCGTGGATGATCATGGTTGTGAGGACGAATTGAAGGAGATCGAAGCAGAAGCGTATGGGCAATCACAAACAAAAATTGGGAAAAGTGTAAGATCGAAGAACTACACGATCTTGGAAGATCACGCTTTGATCAAAGCATGGAGTGCGGTGTCTCTTGATGCATGCACGGGTACTTCTCAAACCGCCAAGATATATTGGCAAAGGATCAAGATCAATACTTCCGCATTATTGCAAAGCATCCCAATAGGACTCCACGCACATTTCGGTCGCTTCAAGGGCGTTGGGAGAATATCAAGCCAATGTGCAGCCGTTGGGCAGGTTGCTTGAAGCAAGTACGCAACGCACCTCCAAGTGGCACCGTGGAGTCCGATTATGTGAGTTTGTTTTGCCTTTGTTCAAGTTGTGCATCATCATATTTGCATCATGGGAAATGATTGCATCACTTTATTCACATTTTGTAGGACAAGATTGCTCAACATAGATACAAGGACATGGAAGCTTCAGAAGGCAAATTCTTCAAACTAGAGCATTGTTGGGAGTTGCTCCAAAAGTGCGAGAAGTGGAAGTTGATCGACAAAGAATCCCCACCAAAGAGAGGCTCACTTACAAACATGGATGAAGATGGGGATGATGATGGCCCAAGAAATTTGCACAAGCCCGATGGCGATAAAAAGACTAAGGAGAAGATGAAGAGAGAGCAAGAAGCATCGAGCTTGAGGGAGAAGATTGATGCCATGGTGCAATCAAACGAGTCGATGTTCTTGAAGCCGTTGGAGATCAAGAAAGAGTTGGCCGAGAAAAAGGCAAAGGAGAAGCAAGAAAAGTGGCAATTACTCAAGGAAGAGGGGCTGCGCAAAGCTGCCATTGAGGAGAGAAGAGCACACGCTGCAGAAAACAAAGCCATGTCCAAGCTGCTCGCCGAAGAGAACAAGATCATGTCAATGAACCGCAATGACATGGACGATCTCACCAAAACATGGCATGATATGGCAAGGAGAGAAATCTTGAAGAGGAGAATGGTTGCGTCGGCCGGTGTGTGCTACAGTTTCGGAGATGTTTTCTCTGCTCCATATATGGGTGGCAATGTTGATGATTTCGGTGCGGGAGTTGAAACAAGCGCTGGAGGTGGATTCGGTGGTGGCGATGAACTTCAAGATGGACTCGATGGCGCGGAGTAAAGATCGACCAAGATGGTGCCGGACATGGGCGCAAACTTTTGCAGGGCCCTCTTTTGCGTTTGCCGTACTGAACTTGGCTTTTATTTGCGCGTAAAACTGTGTTATGTCATTTGAATTTGAACTTGTTTGTGAAACCCTATGTCAAATGCGAGAATTGCAGTTTTTCTGTTTGCGGGTCGTCGCGGTGGTGCCCGAGCAGAACCCGTAGAAGCCGACCCATAAAAAAGCATATTCCGCAAATATTTTTTTATGCGGGTCCGTTTGAGGGGTCTACATCTGTGGCCGTCCGCGCCGACCCGTAAAAACGGTTTTGCGCGAACTGCAAACGCGTTTTGCGGGCCAGCGGGATGCGGGGTCTGCTAAAAGTTGCTCTAACGGACTTGATGCCCTTTCTATGCTCTCCACAATCTGCAGGACCCGATCAACAGCGCCAGGGGCAGCGATGTCAGTCCAAGTGGACAAAGTGCTCCAGGTTTTCCTCGTCAACGGGCGTGACCAGAAGAGGTGGTCTGCTGTCTCGAGGTTTCTGTAGCAAAACTCGCAAAAGTATGAGTTTGCCAAATACTCCCTCCGTCTGGAAATACTCGTTATGAAAATGGATAAAAAGGATGTATCTAGAACTAAAATACATCTAGATACATCCCCTTTTATTCATCTTGATGACAAGTATTTCGGAGTACTAAGTACTCCTATTAAGTACATGGGCTGCTACCTTTGCTAAGTCGCTCAAAATAAATAAAAAATACTACACCACTCCTCCGCTTGCTACGCTGCGTGCTTACAATAGTCGATCGATTCCCGTCGTCATTGATCGTGCTTTGGTACGCTAGCCACCAGCATCTAGTCTAGCCGGCGACGATGGCGACGCAAGAAATAGAAAAGGCACCCCACGCCGTCCGCCGCCGGGTCGTCTTGTTCCCGCTGCCGTTCCAGGGCCACCTCAGCCCCATGCTCCAGCTAGCCGAGCTCCTCCGCGCCCGCGGCCTGGCCGTCACCGTCCTCCACACCGACTTCAACGCGCCCGACCCCGCGCGCCATCCGGAGCTCGCCTTCGTCTCGATCCACGAGGCGCTCCCGCACGAGGCCACCTCCCCCGACGCCGACATCGTCGCGCAGCTCCTGGCCCTCAACAGCGGTTGCGAGGCGCCGTTCCGGGAGGCCCTGGCATCGCTGCTGCTGCTGCGCGAGGACGTCGCCTGCGTGGTCGTCGACGGGCAGTGGTACGCGGCGCTGGGGGCGGCGGGCGCGCTCGGCGTCCCCGTGCTCGCGCTCCGGACGGACAGCGCCGCCACGTTCGGCAGCTTGCTTGCGTTCCCTCGCCTGCGCGACGCCGGCTACGTCCCGATCAAAGGCAAGTGCTGGTGCGAGCTAATTGAATTCGTACGTACTCAACCTTGGAGGGAGCGCATGGGTCGATTGATGCTTGAGAAGTTTTTCTGCAGAAGAGGAGCGACGGGACGACGAGCTCGTGCCGGAGCTGGAGCCGCTCCGCGTGCGCGACCTCATCCGCATCGACGGCAGCGACGTGGACGCGCTGCGCGGCTTCATCGCCCGCGTCGCCGACGCCGTGCGGGCCTCCGCGTCAGGGGTTCTTCTCAACTCGTTCGACGCCATCGAGGCGCCGGAGCTGGCCAGGATAGAGAAAGAGCTGTCCTGTCCAGCCTTCGCGGTCGGCCCTCTGCACAGGATGTGCCCAGGGCCGGCGCCGGCGGAGCACGGCCTGCACGTGCCAGACCGCCGCTGCCTGGCGTGGCTGGACGCGCACCCGCCGCGCTCCGTGCTGTACGTGAGCCTGGGGAGCGTCGCTCGCGTCGACCGCGGCGTGTTCGAGGAAATGGCGTGGGGACTGGCGGGCAGCGGCGTGCCGTTCCTGTGGGTCGTCCGGCCCGGCTCCGTCCGCGGCGGCGGCGCCGACGAACTACCCAACGGGCTCGACGAGGGATTCAGGAGCAGGGGGAAGGTGGTGGCATGGGCGCCACAACTGGAGGTTCTGGCCCACGAGGCCGTCGGCGCATTCTGGACGCATTGCGGCTGGAACTCGACGCTGGAGGGCGTGTGCGCCGGCGTGCCGATGCTCGCGCAGCCGTGCTTCGCGGACCAGACGGTGAACGCGAGGTACGTGACGCACCGGTGGGGCGTCGGGCTGGAGGTGGGGGACGTGATCGACAGGGCCAGGGTCGCGGCGAGGGTGAGGATGGTGATGGCCGGGGAAGAAGGGGATCGGGCGAGGGAGAGGGCGCGTCAGCTCAAGCTGCAAGCAGACCAGTGTGTGGCTGCTAGTTTCGCCCTCGACAATCTCGTGCAGTACGTGCTGTCACTGTGAGTCGCCGGCCGGCCGGCTTCTCTACACGAGATTCTCCCCATGAATAATCATCTCATCGGTGGATGCTAAGAGCGTCTACAACCGTGATTGCCTAAATTGAATACGCCCGCTGGCGAGTCAGCTGTCACTGACCGGACAGCGACTGAATTGAGCGCTCCACAACTGCAATTGCCTTAATTAGATACACAAACTCATACTAACCATGCAACGTACATAGATCAGTTACAAAAAGAAGCAAAACATACGAAATCCGACATCCTTTATAGCAGTTTACCAAAAGGGCCGAATTCATCCAATTTAACCTTACATAAACTTGAACAAAGTAAGCCGGAGTTCACCACTTGCGCGCCGGCCCCTTCCCCTTACAGTCTCGGTTGTGCTCCTCCATATACGCGTCTCCTACGGGTGGGACGTCGTCGTACGTGCAGCTATGTCTGCCGCCTAGGACTTCTTTCGGGCGAGCTTCTCCGACTCCTCCAACGCCCGGTAGAGGGCCGCAGCGTTCATGCGACGCCGGCGGCGGCGGCCTTCTCCGCTGACGTGTAAGAATGGTACTCCCTCCGTCCGGAAATACTTGTCGGAGAAATGGATGTATCTAGACGTATTCCAGTTTTAGATATATCCATTTTTATCCATTTCTCCGACAAGTATTTATAGACGGAGGGAGTAGATGGCAAGGCGCGGAGCGCCTCATTGTCGTCCGGGTCGGGTGATGATGAGTCCAATTTATCTGATAATTTTACTAGGTATTTTGTGCCTACATTGTACGCCTGCGTTCACTCATCTCTTTTTGTTGATAATCTCTCAGGTAATGCTTTTTGGACCAATTAGCATAATATGGAGAAGATCCCCGAAAATGGTAGTGAAATCATGTATTTAAAGTGATAATCAACTACTATAAAAGAAATAAGCAAGGAGGCCAAACAAGAAACCGTCACCGTGCTTCCAGAGAAAAGACGGCGTTCCATGCGACCGCGCCCGCTCGCATGGGCAGTCATATGGAGTGCCAACGCCGCCGCCCGTCGACTATTTCCACGCCGTGAAATTGGATCAGGGATTGGACGCCCAGAGAGACCAGAAACTCGTCCAGAAGGCAGAACCCTAGCATCCGGAGATCGTCCGGAGGAGGGATTGGCAGGGAGAAGAGGGCCATCTTCCTCAGCAAGCGCAAGGCGGCTACAACATTATCGCCACAGTCATCATCATCACCACTATCATCATCATCACCACTGTCATCATCATCACCACTATCATCATCTTCATCATCCATATCCTTACCATTGTAACCTTAGGAACCCTAGTGGATCATCTTGTGTGTTATTCGAGTCATCCATCCATGTATGCCATCACCCTTGTCATGATGGTTGTTGCCTCCATGTGTCAGTAGATCCCTAGTTCTCGGGGATATATATGGATGAACCTTGGTATGTGTCGGATCTGAAATGTTATTATGGATATGAGATCCTCTGTTGAATGCTTAGTTTAATAACTTCATGAATGTTGTGAAGGAGCTCCACTCAGCATTTGTGCCTTATGGCCACGGAAGTATATCATCATCGTTGTAAAGGGTTGGGATGCGATGGTAATTCGAGGTGACAGTAAAAGCCTTTGCTCCTAGCCTTTGCAATTGACAGGAGAATTACGAAGATCCTTAGAGAGGTTGCGTCCACGGGCTAAACCCTTAATTATCATGAGTTGTAACCCTACGAGGAGACTATGATGGTGGTGTGTGTGGCACAAAGTCTACTTCGAGTAGAACGTGTTCTATACCTGGCTTCGCGCCCGCTGTCACTGACCGGACAATTACTAAATTGAGCGCTCCACAACCGTAATTGTCTAAATTGGATACACAAACTTGTACTAACCATGCAACGTACATAGATCAATAACAAAACAACGCACAACATACGAAATCTGACATCGGACATAGCAGTTCACCAAAAGGGACGAATTCATCCAACTTAACCTTACATAAACTTAAACAAAGTAAGCCGGAGTTCACCACTTGGGCGCCGACCCCTTCCCCTTGAGATCTCGGTTGTGCTCCTCCATGTACGCGTCTACTGCGGGCGGCGCGTCATCGTAGTCGTCCTAGTCGTCGTATGCGAAGCTCTGTCTGCCGCCTCAGACTTCTTGCGGGCGAGTTCTCTGACTCCTCCAACGCCCGTGGATCCAGCCTTTGTCGATTTACCACCTTACGTACAAACATCGATTGAATGACGAGCCAACCATAAACTCTCTTTCAAATACTTTGGACCCTTCAAAGTTCTGCAAGCCATCAACCCGGTGGCGTACAAACTGCAACTACTAGAGGGATCCAGGGTACACCCAGTGTTTCATGTTTCACAACTCCGACAAGCTCTTGTTCCTGGTGTCGCGGCTATCACGGAGCTTCCCTTGCCATCCAATGTAGTACTCACGCCAGTGGAGATCATCACAACTTGCTGGCGCAGAACCCCATCTGGTCGGCGGAAGCAACTCCTTCTCTGCTAGTCAGATCCAACCATTCTTGATGCCACATGGGAGGACATCGTTCAACTAAAGGAACGCTTTCCATGGCTACCGGCTTGGGGGCAATCCGTCTCTCAAGGAGAGGATGTCAGCAACCCAAGCCCGCCGTCAATGACACTCAACAAAAGCCGTTGTCATGCCTGCGAATCGGGTGGCATCAAAGGGGGCTAAGCTGACGCAGACAAAAGGCGCTGCCATGACAACCAATCCGGCCACGGGGACAAATCAGGGGTAAGAGCGTGTCATCACGTAGCCACATTGGATCGTGCACCTAACCGCAGGTGCGTGGGCCCGGTGTGGATCAACACAACTTAAGCAGGCGACCTCACAAGGGGAAGGCATCCAGTGAATCAGAGACAACGTCACCGACATTTTATCTTCTCTGTTTTCTCTTCTTTTTTCGACAAAGGGTGGATTTTATTAACTCAAAATGAAGCATCAAGGGATACAAACACATTGAGCACACACCCGGCCTCTGCATAACCAGGATGCACACAGCCAACACCAACACACACAAAAGAGGAAAAAAAACGCCAGCAAAGAGCAAAGTCATACAAGACTCAAGCTATGCCTAAGCGAGGGAAAAGAAAAAGAAAAAACACTCTGAAACGATCAAAACAACGGTTGATAAACTACATCAACGACCATATCCGCACCAACCATCTCTTGACAGAACAAGCGCAACGAGAAAGTTTCTTCAACAGCAACGCCTTCAGGAAGGAAACGACGCTTAAACGTCGCCGTCACTGGACCCGACCAACAAAGGTCAGACTCTAGGTTTTCACCCTGAAGAACAAGTCCGAGCACATCCGAGCAATGCCTTCATCAAGGTAACGACGCAAAAACATCGCCATCGCCAGGTATAACCAATTCAGGTCAGACCTAGGGTTTTCACCCCGGAACTCGAGACCGGGTACTCAAGAAGCACCACCAAATCAAAGTCATCATGTTGTCGCCACCACTTTCCGCGATCCCAGCAGCTAAAAGTGAGGCACAGTCTTTACATGCCGGCATGGCTTGCCGCTGCACAACCATCTCCTCTGCGTCAAGCCGTCATCCATAGAATTTATCTCACCGCTGAATGCAAACTGGCCAGATTGAGAGCCACCGAAACTCCCAATGGAGCCTTCCGGTTACATCACACAACCTCGCCAGTGCGAGCTGCTGGCAACAACCAGTGGATCCTAAGAAAAACTCTCATGAAGACCCTTGAATGGCCACTGCAATCTGCGGCTCGAGTGGCCGGACGGTGCCGCCATGGTCAGGACGAAAATTGCCCCCTCGCATCGATCGGACGAACCACCTGCGGCCAAGTGACAAGCATCGGTCAACCGATGTAAGTCCCAAGGCGCCACCACCAACCTCCTTCGGCCTTGTGATCTGCCGGCGGCAACAGCGGCGAGCGTCTTGGGTCGCTTGGGAAGATGACCCTTATCACCAACGCTGCCATGCTCAACGTACTGGACAGCCGGAGGAAGCTTCGGTCCGAACCTGCATGATCTTGACCGCAGGCTGCTGGAGGAGAATGGATGGTCATCTCCACCCAGGCCATTGCCAAGGCATCACCATGCTGCCCAGTTCAGAATCCCAGATCGCTCTAGCCATTGACCTATGCATGTCCCTGTGCACAGATCGCCTGCCGCTGCATGTCCATGCGCAGATCGCTCTAGCCTTCGGACGTTGCATGAAGATCGCTGCTGAGTTGTTGTTCACCTCGCGCGCCGTTCAGCGCCTTGCGTAGAAGCCATCGCCCGGAGCCCCGCCGCCGCCGTCAGCCACACAGGCTTTGCCCGGCAGCGTCGTCCGGCGGCGGCGAGGGAAGCGAGAGAGGTGGGGAGGTCCCGAAGAAACTGGATCGGGAGCCGCCCGTGCCGTCCGTCCGGACGACGCAAGACAGATTGTCTCCTGCAAGCGAATCCTATGAGTGAATATTATATGTGGTGAGCTAATCTAGGTCGAGCATTCTAAAGCTGTGACTGGCCGCACACTCATTTGCGACAGACGACTACTAACACTACGGTATAAGACGGAGACGCGCATCGCCAAAAAAGTTGCAACCGGCCGCGCTCTTTGCTGTGACCTGTGGTGGTACACTATGAGACATGGATGCGTGTCACCGGCGATGCTCCGAGCAGCGGGGCACTTTGGCAACCCGGGTGCGGCGTGCTAGCAAGAGAATGAGATGAGGGACGTGTGCGGCCGGCGAGGCGGTGAGTAGTGCTGCAATGGTCGACAACACCTACTGCGGCAGGCGGTGCTGGAGCCGGATCTTCTAACTTAGAAAAGGTGAGTCACGGTGCTATGATGCTCGTCTAGTGTAAAATGAAGAAGGAATGTTAGGGACTATTAGCAGGCTATATACTTTTGATAATTATATGTAGATATAAAAAATCTAAAATTAATTATAGCTCACCATCAACTTGTTTATATGTAATTACTATGAATGTACGTACTAGATTTGTAATTTAAAAATTAATTCAAGTTATTTCAACCTTAATTGTTTGGATTAATAGAAGAAAATTTAGGGTACAGTAACTTTTCTGACATCCGTGGTGTATGTTAGAGGATCCGGCGCTATGGTACCATCGGTTAGCCGTACGGTAGGTGGTGATCGATCGGTACACCCATCGGTTAGCCGACGGCTATCACCGGCCTAGTATTATTTTTGGGAAGCGCACACGACTTTTCCTCGTCTGTTGAGGTCAACAAGACACACCTCGCCCCGTGGCTTCCTCCTGCTCCCGTTGATTTCTTGGCAGCGTCCGTCCGCAGCTAGAAACCAAAGCACACTCGTCTTCTTCCTTCCCCATTCTGTCAGCTACTCTTCTTCCTCCTCCTCCTCCTCACATGGACGCGTCATCGTCGGAGGACCGTCAGTCGCCACGCAGCAGGCAGCTGCAGCTGCAGGGCCCGCGCCCCCCGCGGCTGTCCGTCAGCAAGGACTCCCACAAGGTCAGGAAGCCGCCCGTCGTGCCGCTGCCCTACGGAGCCCGGCAGCAAGCCCCCAACAACCGCCACCAGCAAGCTCAGCCGCGGGCGCCGGTCATCATCTACGACGCCTCGCCCAAGGTCATCCACACCCAGCCCGGCGAGTTCCTGGCGCTCGTCCAGCGCCTCACCGGCCCGGGCGCGCCGGCTCAGTACTCCGCCGAGGAGGCGGCGGGGTCCTCTGCCATGCCGCCGCAGTTCCAGCCGCAGGAACTGCCTTTCTCGCCGGCGGCGAGGTACGCCGCGATCGAGAGGTCCGTCCGGCCGCTGCCGCCTGGGCCCGCGCCGTACGCCGCCGGCTCCTGGCTGGACCTGGATGGCTTCGCGGAGGTCCTCGGCCCGGGACGGCCCGGGATCCTCTCGCCCGTGCCGTCAGCGCTGCCGGCGGCGGCCTCGGCGGGGCTGTTCTCGCCGCTGCCGTTCGACACCAGCTCCCTGTCCTGGCTCAACGACCTGAGCCCGTTCCTCGCCTCCGCCGGCGCCCGCGACGCGCCGCCCTTCGCCTCGAGCCCTGGCGGCCTGCTGCTTGCCACGCCCACCGTGCCCTCGCCGGGGATGATGATGCGGTTCTTCAGCGACTTTCCGGACCTGTAAATTAACCTGATTTGATTTGATTTGTTTTTTTCTGCGTCCGGGTTTAAATGGCTGCCGGAGGACCAGGGAGTAGGTGTGCTAGTGAGCTTCGTCTCTGGGTAGTTGGCTAATCAATCAGAAAAAAAATACTACTCCTCCTGATTGAGTATTAAGTTGAGTAGATAGACATCGCTCCTGTTAATTGTTTGACATTGTCAACTGATTGAGTAGTGTAGGTTTGTGTTAACCTTGTTTCAAGATTATTGACTCTTGGGAGCCAACCACCTTTGGTGGGTGGTTCTTTCAATTAATTCTGATTGTGTTACTTGTAAACGAAGGTGTGATATGTTGTTTCTTGTCTTGTTTCTTATTTTAAGTTTGATGGTTATGCTTTGAAAGCCTTGTGTTACTTATTTGGATATAAGACAAAATTGGGCTAGTTTGGAATCAGTTTAGCTGCACATCAGTCAGCTGATTCAAATTCGGCGTCAATCGATTTTTGAAGGAAGGAAGAAGGAAGGAGAGGGGGGGGGGGGGGGGGGTGCTCACCGGAGAGAAGGAAGGGGCCGCCATCATCACCCCAATGTCTATCTTAGGGTTCAGGGTGGGGGCAGTGGTGTGGGGATTCGCAGGAGATAAAGCTTAGTGCGGGGGCCCTAGAGGGATGGTCGGGGCGACGGAGGACCGGCGGTGGGAAGTGGTTCCGGGGAGGGCGGCGAGGTGAGGCGGCGCTCCGCGCCGCCCGCCGGTAGTGGCTGGCGGCTCAAGGAAGGAGATGTGTCGAGAGGTTGAAGAAAGAACGTGGGCCATTGATTTCACATCCAACGGTTCAAGAATCGACTGACCTCAAATAAAAAATTCAGCTGGCTGATTTCTAGCCATTCCCGTTTCGAGTCAGCTATTCGTATGACATGTGAAGTCTGATTCTTATTGTAAGGTGCAAGTCCAAGCCATACATATATTGAAGGAGGAGCCAAATTCCATGCGGTGACTTGTTTGCGGTATCAAGTTCGGATGCAAATGATGGTATAGCACCGCTCGACTACTTTTGCGGTTCTTGTGTTTTCCTCCATTTGAGGAGTTATTTACCCAAAACCACCACACTTAGGGCTAGGGTAACAACTTGGTACCACATTCAAGCCAGGGCATAAAAAACCACCAGGAATGCGCCTAATGCATAACGCAGAACACTTATGCTGGAATTTAGTCACGAAAACAGCGAAAACGATAGGTGAGGCCCGCCTGTCAGGCTGATGTGGCGTGCTTATGTGGACAATTTGCTGAGTTGGACAAGGGTCCCACCTGTCAATGACTCAAAGGGGTCATCTCTTTTCCATTTTTTTCTTTTTCTCCTGGGCATTTTTCTTCCCGGGCATTTCAACAAACAGGTAATGGGCGCTTACCTACGCGCTGCACGCCGCCGGCGCCGCTCGCTGGTCGGTGGTCATCCGACCTGGCCACCACTGTCAAGTCGCTAGAGCTCCCCCCATTGTGCCTTTCTTTTCCTTCCTCCTTGACCTCTCTCGCTCAAACAGGAGCCGGCTGCCATGCCCGCCGCCATGGATGAACTCGACCTCGCCGTGCTGCCCCGTCATCACCGCACTGCCCCAACCCTCTGTCGTGCCTGGATCCGACAAGTTTTGGTCGCGAACTCGCTCGCGCCGTGGTGGAGCGCCACGGTCGTGTTCGCCAAGAGGCCTCTGGCCGCGCGTGCCGTCGTGGAGCGCCACGGCCGCGCCCGTACTCGCGCCGCCCGCTGGGAAACCCTGGCCGCGCGCGCCGTCGTGGAGCGCCACAGCCGAGCTCGTGCTCGCGGCGCCCGCCGGGAAATCTTGGCCGCGCGCGTCGTCATGGAGCTTCGCCCGCGCCCACCAGAGTACCTGGCCGCGCGTGCCGTCGTGGAATGCCATGCCCACGCCCATGCTCGCCGCGCCCGCCAGGAGGCCCTGGTCGCGCGCGTGCTCAAGGATGCACAAGCGGCGGCGGACGGAAGAACACCAGGCAGGGGTAGTCGTGCTTCTCTTCGACTCGGCGCCGGCACCAGGCAGGGGTGTGGGCGGCGGGGCGGATCCACGCTGGATCCGGGCGACCGCTGGTGCCCGATGCTGCATCCGCCTCCATGGAGGTAGACCGAGGTCCAGCGGGACGGCTCAACGCAGATGGTAGGTGGCCGTGGCGGTGGGGCGGCTCGCCGGTGGTGGGGTGGCTCGCCGAGGTTGGGCTCCAGCGGCGGCGCGGGATATGGCAGTGGTTGGGTCTTTCTTTTTTTTGACAGGAAGAGAGGGGAAGAAGAGATGCATCTGACAGGTGGGGCCTTGGGCCACCTCAGCCAATTATCCACATAGGCAAGCCACGTCAGCCTGACGGGTGGGGCCAGCTTGTCGGTTTCGCTGTTTTTATGGGCAAATCAAACAATCAGTGCTTCGCGTTACGTATTAGGCGCATTCCTGGTGGTTTTTTTGTGACCTGGCTTGAATGTGGTACCAAGTTGTTACCCCAGCCCCAAGTGTGGTGGTTTTGGGTAAATAACTCCCATTTGAGTCACCAAATTAGACAAACCGCTTAATTGCTCGTGCGTATGGGAGCGTACATATTTTAGTGATTCAATATTGGTTGTGTCTAACATATACCTTTCGGTGTTTATACTTCTTCTTTGGCGTTGTCATCTTTTTCTTTTCTTAATACAATAATGCACGTGCGTTGCAACGGGATATAAATATTCTAGTAAGTTAGCTTATGATTTACCTGCCCATATATGCGATTGTGTAAATAAATGTTCATCAAATTATGTCTGTGATTTACCTTATATTTTGATCAGAAGTGATTTACCTACCCATAGTATGCGATTATGCAAATAAATGTTCATCAAATTCTCCCCGTGATTTATCTTATATTTTGATCAAAAGTTTGGTAAGTAAATTAAGATGAATGATTATTATACGGGGAAGGTTGTACGAAGGGATGGTGGAAAGAAAGGTGAAATGGAAACCTTACATTCTTTTTAAGTAGTAGAGATTCCGTCCATTTTTTCAGCTCTCCGCCCCCTTACACATGGTCGCTACCACTGTTTTTTAGCAAATGGGGTTTCCTCCCAATTTGTATTAATAGAAACCAAAGAGATATGCCTTTTTCACCACAAACCAAATTATGATTAACAGCCAAACAACTAAGAAAAGCAGCTAGCAACAAGAAGATCTGGGGCACAACCCTGTCTCCTTGATCGTCTCCCCGACAAACTACCATTGCAATCCAACAAAGCCTCAACAGAATATAAAAGCAGACTCCATTACAACTCATCCAAAACAATAAGCTACGCATCAGGTGTGTTCTCTCGCGTAGTCCACCTGTCCTTTTACTGTGTCGAGGTGAAAATCGTGCTGTCGAAGGGAGAGAGAAAAGGAGAGAAACATATGCCCACCCCAGGAACGACCCTATCTCCCTCTCCCCGATCCCTCTCCCCCGTCTGCCGCCGCCACCACTCAACGTCGGCCTTCCCCACAGCCGCCGCCACCACCCGCGCCTTCCCCCACATCTGGCGCACCCACCCCTTCTCTCCTCTACTCACCTTCTCCCCACCACCGGCACCGGCGACCTCCTCCATGTCCCTTGCCGCAGATCAATCAGCAGGTCCGAATTTGATGCAGGCTCAAATCTGGCACACCTACAACGCTGGTTCCACTCGAGGACATCATGGAGAAGGTGCTCTAGCCCTCGTGTCGCAGTCATGGATTAGGTGCTCTTCCCATCTCTTCTCTCTATCTCTGTGTATGTGTTGCATTTGATTCAAATTGAAGTTGGTGCTTTGTTTGTGCAGCTCCCTCTCTTTTTGCTGCTGGAGAACATCTCTCTGTGTTGAATTAAGTTGGTGTTGCTGCAACCTCAATGCCCCCATAGTCAGCCCTAACCCTGGCCCTTCCTTTGGCATGAAAACCAAGCAGAGAGGAGGTGCAACACATGTAGTCCTTCCCCTCCCCCTTCTCTGGTTTCAAGTTGGTGACAGGTTCTGCCCAGTTTTGCTCAACGGGCAGAACAAAATAACTGCTCTTGGTCCTCAAATTTCTGGTCCAAGTTATACAGTTAGTGTGGACTATTCACAAAATATGTTCTTTCATGAAACTGATTGTGTTCTTTCATGATAGATGACACGTCTCCAACGTATCTATAATTTTTGATTGTTCCATGCTGCTATATTATCATTCTTGGATGTTTTACAATCATTTTATAGTCACTTTATATCATTTTTGGGTACTAACCTATTGACATAGAGCCCAATGCCAGTTGCTATTTTCTACATGTTTTTTACATCGCAGGAAATCAATATCAAACGGAGTCCAAATGCAGCAAAACTTTTTGTGGATTTTTTTGGGACCAGAAGACATCCAGTGGGCCGGAGAAGCACCTGCGGGGTGCCCCGAGGGGGGCACAACCCACCAGGGCGTGCCTAAGTGGGTTGTACCCACCTCGGGGGCCTCCCGCACCGCCTCTTTGCTCTATAAATACCCCAATATTCCAGAAACCCTAGGGGAGTCGACGAAAATCAATTCCAGCCGCCGCAAGTTCCAGAAACCACAGATCCAATCTAGACACCATCATGGAGGGGTTCATCATGCCCATTGGTGCCTCTCTGATGATGCATGCGTAGTTCTTTGTAGACCTACGGGTCTGTAGTTAGTAGCTAGATGGCTTCCTCTCTCTCTTTTGATTCTTAATACAATGGTCTCTTGGAGATCCATATGATGTAACTCTTTTTGCGGTGTGTTTGTTGAAATCCGATGAACTTTGAGTTTATGATCAGATCTATCTTTTTATCCATGAAAGTTATTTGAGTCTTCTATGAATCTCTTATATGCATGATTGCTTATAGCCTCGTATTTCTTCTATGATATTTGGGTTTTGTTTGGCCAACTTGATCTATTTATCTTGTAATGGAAGAGGTGCTTTGTGATGGGTTCGATCTTACAGTGCTTGATCCCAGCGACAGAAGGGGAACCGACACGTATGTATCGGTGCCATTAAGGATAACAAGATGGGGTCTATTTCTACATAAATAGATCTTGTCTACATCATGTCATCGTTCTTATTGCATTACTCAGGTTTTCCATGAACTTAATACACTAGATGCATGCTGGATAGCGGTCGATGTGTGGAGTAATAGTAGTAGATGCAGGCAGGAGTCGGTCTACTAATCTTGGACGTGATGCCTATATAATGATCATGAAGTTCTATCAATTGCCCAACAGTAATTTGTTCACCCACCGTTTGCTATTTTTCTTGAGAGAAGCCACTAGTGAAACCTACGGCCCCCGGGTCTCTTCTTTATTATATTTGCCTTTGCGATCTATTTTCCTTTGCTTTTATTTTCAGATCTATTAAACAAAAAATACAAAAATACCTTGCTGCACTTTATTTTATTTGGCGTTCGATCTATCAAACTATTACAACTTTCTCTCGTCCGTTTGCCAATTTCTGGCACCGTTGCCCAAAAGGGATTGACAACCCCTTTAATACGTCGGGTTGCGAGTATTTGTTATTTGTGTGCAGGTGCTGTTCACGTAGTGTTGCGTGGTTCTCCTACTGGTTCGATAAACTTGGTCTCATCACTGAGGGAAATACCTACCGTTGCTGTGCTGTATCATCCCTTCCTCTTTGGGGAAATACTGACGTAGTTCAAGCAAACATCAAAAGGGATTTCTGGCGCCGTTGCCGGGGAGACATCATCAACATCTACCAGGTTCCTAATCACAAATCTCATCTCTTTGCAATTTACATTATTCGCCATTTGCCTCTCATTTTCCTCTCCCTCACTTCCCAAAAATTTGCCGTTTTATTCGCCCTCTTTTTCGTTCGCGTTTTCTTGCCGGATCTATCCTTGTTCTTGCTTTCTAGTCGTAATGGCTAGCGTGTCTACTCCTCCTTTGTCACCAGATTTTGGAGTTTTATACTTCAAGCAACGACAAGGAGAAAATTTGAAAGATGCTTGGTATAGGCTAATGGAATCTTATCGTGTTTGCAACCTAAAGGGAGATGCAAAGATTTTACTTCATAATTTTTACATAGGATTGGCTTTGCATCATAGACAACTCCTAGATTTTGCAGCTAAAGGGAATTTTATCGAGCTTGATGCCAATGTTGCCTATGAAATTTTAGAAGGAATTCTGGGGTTCCACCTAAAAAGAAGGGGTTTTATTTCACCCCAGAGGGGGTTCAAATGTTGTACAAGCTTGGTGATTTGCATAAACATATGGTTGAATTGCAAAAGTATAATAAACCCCTCAAACATCTTAATGGTAGTATCAATCGCATGAATACTTTGATTACTCTTTGCAATAAGCGATTGGATATCTTAGATCTCAAGATGGTTTCTTTTCCTGAGAATTTAGGGAAGCGTAAAGAGCCTCCCGGGTTTGAGAAAGCCCTCACAAAAGTTGCCAAAACCACGGATGACAAAACGTAGATCCTTGCTTTATGCCTAGCTAGGGGCGTAAAACTATAGCGCTTGTTAGGAGGCAACCCAATGAATAAATTTATTTTTGTTTTTTGCTTTCTGTTCTTGAGTGTTTGCACAATTATGCCTCTGTTATGATTGTGTTTTTTGCGTTTTAATTAATGTTTGTGCCAAGCAAAGCCTTTAGGATCTTGTTGGGTGATAGTTGATTTGATCTTGTTGAAAAACAGAAACTTTTGCGCTCAGAAAATTAATTTTCAAAAATCACAGAAACGAGCTTTTGCTCTGAATTTTTTACACAAGATTGATATACAAATTGCCCATGTTGTCCTAATTTTTCAGAATTTTTGGAGTTATAAAAGTATTCGAAGTTTTCAGATTGCTACAGACTGTTCTGTTTTTGATAGATTTTGTTTTCTTTGTGTTGTGTGCTTGTTTTGATGATTCTATGGTTTTCTTTGAAGAGTTTTTGCCATAGAAAGGTGGACCCATGCCTGTGGGTTGGATTGTCTTGGTTTGGTATGGCACCTGCTCCTGGACTTCCTTGGTCCAGCGCTGCTTGGATCCGCTAGTTGTTCGATCTGCTGGTTGGTATACCTGTTAGATCTTGTTGCCGTGGTGGACAGAATGGAGGAACACAGTGAGGTGCCCCCATTAAGATAAGCTCCCGTCTGCACCACAAATCAGTTTGATTAGATTCACATCTCTCGGCCATCATCCAAACATAGCACAAAAAACTGCCCGGCAGATTGCAATAAACATGTTGTTCCTTACCTACTAGATCAATCAAGTGGGGCTGGATCCAAGTCCAAATTGAAGAAGAACCTCCTCATGCACAGGGAAAGCATCGCGTCTCCCGTCGTCGTCGCCCAAGCTGCCGTGGTGGACAGAGTGGAGGAACTAGGTGAGGTGCCCCCATTAAGATAAGCTCCCATCTGCACAACAAATCATCCAAACACAACATAACAACAGACAACACAACAAATTGCTCGGCAGATTGCAATAAACATGTTGTTCCTTACCTTCCCTACTAGATCGATCAAGTGAGGCTGGATCAAAGTCAAAATTGAAGAAGAACCTCCTCCTCGATCATTCATAGGGAGAGCATCGCCTCTCCCGTCGCCGGCGCCCAAGCTCCAAGTCCAAGTCGCACGCGAACCCCGCACGCGGACTGGGGACTACTTCTTTCATATTTAGATATGACGGCATGGTGGAGAGAACAATCTCTAGAGGGGTGCAGCCGCGTGGTCCATGGTTAAACGAGAAGCCCGTGTCGCGGATCGGTGAGGTGGCGCAAGCCAAACCGCTGACGGGCATCCCTAGGCGTGCATTCATCTCGTTTAATGAGGCTTGTTTCCAATGCATAGAAAGCTAGTCAGGCGACCTGGTCGTTTCGTTCCTTAATTATTGGCCGAAGTCTCTCTCGCTTCCTTATTTGCCCAAGCATTGGGTGGCTAGCATTAAAAAATTACTCGCATGCCCATGTTAACTGTGCACATTGCAACTCCATGCACTGGTGCGCGTCGGTCCCAAACAAACGGTTTTTAACCCCTTTCCACAACGGCATTTGGAACCGTCGCCAAGTGAGTGTGGGCGATAGGGGGGTCCTTCCCACACGACCCAGAAATCCTCGGGGATAGGCCCTCCTGGGATCCAGGCTGGGGCCGTGTGCGATCGGGCGAGGCATCGAAACCCAATCATTTCCGTAGGTATGTACATCCCACACGGTAATCCGAGAAAATCATTTTCGTAGGTATGTACATCCCTGATACGTCTCCAACGTATCTATAATTTATGAAGCATTCATGCTATTATATTATCTGTTTTGGATGCTTATGGGCTTTACTAAGCACTTTTATATTATTTTTGGGACTAACCTATTAACCGGAGGCCCAGCCAAAATTGTTGTTTTCTTGCCTATTTCAGTGTTTCGAAGAAAAGGAATATCAAACGGAGTCAAAACGGAATAAAACCTTCGGGAGAGTTATTTTTGGAACGGAAGCAATCCAGGAGACTTGGAGTGCACGTAAGGGAAGCAACAAGGAAGCCACGAGGCAGGGAGGCGCGCCCTACCCCCTGGGCACGCCCCCACCCTCGTGGCCCCCCCTGACCGACTTCTTTCGCCTATATATGTCCATATACCCTAAAAACACCGGGGAACACAATAGATCGGGAGTTCCGCCGCCGCAAGCCTCTGTGGCCACCAAAAACCAATCGGGACCCTGTTCCGGTGCCCTGCCGGAGGGGGGATCCCTCACCGGTGGCCATATTCATCATCCCGGCGATCTCCATGACGAGGAGGGAGTAGTTCACCCTCGGGGCTGAGGGTATGTACTAGTAGCTATGTGTTTGATCTCTCTCTCTCTCTCTCGTGTTCTTGAGGTGATACGATCTTGATGTATCGTGAGCTTTGCTATTATAGTTGGATCTTATGATGTTTCTCCCCCTCTACTCTCTTGTGATGAATTGAGTTTCCCCTTTGAAGTTATCTTATCGGATTGAGTCTTTAAGGATTTGAGAACACTTGATGTATGTCTTGTCGTGCTTATCTGTGGTGACAATGGGATATTCACGTGATCTACTTGATGTATGTTTTGGTGATCAACTTGCGGGTTCAATGAACTTATGCATAGGGGTTGGCACACGTTTTCGTCTTGACTCTCCGGTAGAAAATTTGGGGCACTCTTTGAAGTACTTTGTGTTGGTTGAATAGATGAATCTGAAATTGTGTGATGCATATCGTATAATCATGCCCACGGATACTTGAGGTGACATTGGAGTATCTAGGTGACATTAGGGTTTTGGTTGATTTGTGTCTTAAGGTGTTATTCTAGTACGAACTCTATGATAGATCGAACGAAAAGAATAGCTTCATGTTATTTTACTACGGACTCTTGAATAGATCGATCAGAAAGGATACCTTTGAGGTGGTTTCGTACCCTACAATAATCTCTTCATTTGTTCTTCGCTATTAGTGACTTTGGAGTGACTCTTTTTTGCATGTTGAGGGATAGTTATATGATCCAAGTATGTTATTATTGTTGAGAGAACTTGCACTATTGAAAGTATGAACCCTAGGCCTTGTTTCCTAGCATTGCAATACCGTTTATGCTCACTTCTATCATTAGTTACCTTGCTGTTTTTATATTTTCAGATTACAAAAACCTATATCTACCATCCATATTGCACTTGTATCACCATCTCTTCGTCGAACTAGTGCACCTATACAATTTACCATTGTATTGGGTGTGTTGGGGACACAAGAGACTCTTTGTTATTTGGTTGCAGGGTTGCTTGAGAGAGACCATCTTCATCCTACGCCTCCCACGGATTGATAAACCTTAGGTCATCCACTTGAGGGAAATTTGCTACTGTCCTACAAACCTTTGCACTTGGAGGCCCAACAACGTCTACAAGGAGAAGGTTGCGTAGTGGACATCAAGCTCTTTTCTGGCGCCATTGCTGGGGAGGTTAGTGCTTGAAGGTATATCTTTAGATCTTGCAATCGAATCTTTTAGTTTCTTGTTTTATCACTAGTTTAGTCTATAAAAGAAAACTACAAAAAAATGGAATTGAGGGTGCCTCATATGCTTCATCTTTTTAATGTCTTTCGTGAAAATGATGTAAAGGAAAATTGTGCTCAAGTGCTAGAAGAAGAATGCATTAGAATGTTTGGCACTAAATCTTTGTATGATGAGCATGATTGCAATGTTGTTAGTGTGAATTCCCTTAATATCCATGATGCTAATGATATGCAAAGCCACAAGCTTGGGGATGCTATGTTTGATGAAGATGATATTTTTAGTCCCCCAAGTTTTGATGAGAATATTTATTTTGATGATAGCATGCCTCCTATTTATGATGAGTATATTGATGAAAGTGGGTTTCGAAGAGTGTCAACTTTAGGAAGTAATGATCCCACAATTTTGGAGGGTGTTGAATCTTATTGTGATAATTATGAAAGTGGATTTGGAGAGGTCATGACTTTATTTAGTGATGAATCCACTATTTCGGAAGAGGTTCCAATTGATTATAAGAACAAAGTTACTCCCTATGATGATTATTGTGATGACATGTATGCTATAAAGAATAATGATAAACATGAAACTTGTCAGCATGATTTTAATTTTCAATTGGATTATGCCTCACATGATAGTTGTTTTGTTGAGTTTGCTCCCACTACTATTCATGAGAAGAAATTTGCTTATGTGGAGAGTAATAAAATTTCTATGCTTGTGGATCATGAAAGGAATGCTTTATGTGATGGTTATATTGTTGAATTCATTCATGATGCTACTGAAAATTATTATGAGGGAGGAATATATGCTTGTAGGAATTGCAATAATATCAAGTTTCCTCTCTATGTGCTTAAAGTTTTGAAGTTATGCTTGCTCTGCCTTCCTATGCTAGTTGGTTATTGCTCCCATAAGTTGTTTGCTCACAAAATCCCTATGCATAGGAAGTGGGTTAGACTTAAATGTGCTAGTCATATGCTTCATGATGCTCCCATTATGTTTCAATTCTTATCTTTTATGTGAGCATCATTGAAATCATCATGCCTAGCTTGGGGCGTTAAACGATAGCGCTTGTTGGGAGGCAACCCAATTTTATCTTGTTCCTTGCTTTTTTGTTTCTGTTTAGTAATAAATAATTAATCTAGCCTCTGTTTAGATGTGGTTTTATGTTTTAATTAGTGTTTGTGCCAAGTAGGACCGTTGGGAAGACTTGGGTGAAGTCTTTATGATCATGCTGTAAAAAACAGAAACTTTAGCGCTCACGAGATTAGCTGCCATTTTTTACAGAAGAGCGGTTTTAAGTTGATTATTTTTGCAGAAGATTAATAGAAAAATTCCTCATGTCTACCAATTTATTTCAGAATTTTTGGAGTTCCAGAAGTACACGTTTGATACAGATTACTACAGACTGTTCTGTTTTTGACAGATTCTGTTTCCTATGTGTTGTTTGCTTATTTTGATGAATCTATGAGTAGTATCGGAGGGTATGAACCATAGATATGTTTGAATACAGTAGATATTACACCAATATTAATTTAGAATGAGTTCGCAACAGTACCAAAAGTGGTGATTTATTTTCTTATACTAACTGAGCTTACGAGTTTTCTGTTGAGTTTTGTGTTGTGAAGTTTTCAAGTTTTGGATAAAGATTCGATGGACTATGGAATAAGGAGTGGCAAGAGCCTAAGCTTGGGGATGCCCAAGGCACCCCAAGGTAATATTCAAGGACAACCAAGAGCCTAAGCTTGGGGATGCCCCGGATGGCATCCCCTCTTTCGTCTTCGTTCATCGGTAACTTTACTTGGAGCTATATTTTTATTCACCACATGATATGTGTTTTGCTTGGAGCATCATTTTATTTTGTTAGTATTTGCTTTCTGTTATTTAGAATAATGTTTTGCATCTCTATTTTCAATAAAAATGTCAAGGATAGCTTTTACCATGCTTATTTTGCAAGTATACATGTTGCTGTTTCAAAACAGAAAGTTTACCGCTGTTGCAAAAATTCTATAGAAAAGTTAGAATGTGATAAAATGTTGAAACCTTTTGCATAATAAGATCTGATAAATTTACTACAGTGGGAAATTTATTTCATAATTTTTGGAGCTAGGGAAGTATGAATCTTGCTGCATTCTTTACAGACTGTCCTGTTTAGGCAGATTGCTGTTATGTTTGCATTGTTTGCATATGTTTGCTTGTTTAATGATTCTATTTGAGGATAGGACTATTAAATATGCAGAGGCATTTAGTATGCAATGTTGAATAATAATTTTAGTGATTTTTTACAGTAGAAAATGATAAGGTTTTTGCATTGGTTTATACTAACTTATCTCACGAGTTCTTGTTGAGTTTGGTGTGGATGAAGCTTTCAAGATTTAGGAAACCGTGATATGAGAGGAATTAAGGAGACACAAAAGCTCAAGCTTGGGGATGCCCAAGGAACCCCAAGATAATATTTCAAGAAGTCTCAAGCATCTAAGCTTGGGGATGCCCCGGTAGGCATCCCACCTTTCTTCTTCAACAATTATCGGTTAGTATCGGTTGAGCCTAAGTTTTTGCTTCTTCACATGATGAATGCTATCCTTGAAATGTCGTTTTATTTTGTTTTGCTTGCTGTTTGAATAAAATACGAAGATCTGAAATTCTTAAATGAGAGAGAGTCTTCACATAGCTACATAATTATTTAACTACTCATTGATCTTCACTTATATCTTTTTGGAGTAGTTTGTCATTTACTCGTGTGCTTCACTTATATCCTATGAGTAAATGGTTGAATGATTTGAATGTCATAAATCTTAAATTATATATGTTTTATATGCTTACCCCATTGGGAGTAATGACTTCACATCTAAGAAGTAGAGGTGGTAAATTTATTGAAGGTTAGCAAACATCGTATTGGTCACTTGAACAATTCATGAAAGAATATTGAAGGAAGAGAGATTTCACATACAAATATACTATCTTGGACATCTTCTATGATTGTGAGCCCCATTAATTATTTTCAAACCTGAGAAAATTAGTTGAAATTGGACAAGGAAGACAACATAATGAGTTATGCTTGGGTATATTTGTATAGAAGTTATATTGTTATAGATCCTCCAACATGTGGTGCTTGCTATTTAGAATCTTTTTGCTAGCCTAAATATCTGTACTAAGCGGGAATACTGCTTGTGCATCCAAATTCCTTGAACCAAGTTTCTTCCATGAGTGTCCACCATATCTACCTAGATGCGGTATTTACCTGCCGTTCCAAGTAAATTTGCATGTGCCAAACTCTAAACCTTCAAATAATAATCTGTTTTGTATGCCCGAATTGCTCATGTAGCGACTAGGGGCTGTCAGTATCTTCCATGCTAGGTGGGTTATTCTCACGATGAGTGGACCCCACTCATCATTCACGAGAAGATGGCTGGTAACTGGGATGCCCAGTCCCATGATCAAAAGATCAAAATCAAATCAAAATAATTGCAAACAAAACTCCCCTAGGAATGTTGATAGTTGGACGGCATCCGTTGTTTCGGACAAGCCGTGGAGTGTGATTGTTGGTGGAGGGGGGGGGGGGGTAAAAAACTTTACCATTCTGTTTGGGAACCGCCTATAATGTGTGTAGCATGGAAGATATTGGGAACTCTTGGTTGTTGTGTTGACAATGAAAGCATACCTCTCAAAATTATTTTCATCTCTGTTTTAAAGCTCTGAGCTCTGGCATCTCTCCAAATCCCTGCTTCCCTCTGGGAAGGGCCTATTTTTTTACTTTTATGCAAGAGTTAGTAGTATTCCTTCTCATTCCAACCTACTCTTTAGTTGGCAAGCATCATGTGATGGAAGATCCAAGCATATATGGCCATTCAAATATATTTGATCATGAATTATTATTGTTGACAATTATCTATATTATAAGTAAGTTGGGAGGCGAAACATTAACCCCTATCTTTCTCTGTGTTTGATGGATGCTATTTGTTCTAAAAATATGCTTTGCGTGGTAGCAATCATGGAAGACTATATGATAGTTGAGTATGTGGGATTTGCTAAATCAAAGCTCTTACATAGACCCTTCCTGAAAATAAGATGAATTGCAGTTGTTTGATGACTGAGAACATAGTTTTTTAGTTTTCAAGAAAGTTGATGATCTATACTTTAACATGTGAATAGTTTGTTACTTGATCATGAGAAGTTTTATGAGATGAGCTACTGTTATGACATATAATGATGCTAGAAAAGGTGATTGAAAATATCATTGATTAAACTTATGCACCTGCTAGCATTCACACTTCATAAATTATTTCTTTTATCATTTACCTACTCGAGGACGAGCAGGAATTAAGCTTGGGGATGCTGATACGTCTCCAACGTATCTATATTTTATGAAGCATTCATGCTATTATATTATCTGTTTTGGATGTTTATGGGCTTTACTAAGCACTTTTATATTATTTTTGGGACTAACCTATTAACCGGAGGCCCAGCCCAAATTGCTATTTTTCTTGCCTATTTCAGTGTTTCGAAGAAAAGGAATATCAAACAGAGTCCAAACGGAATGAAACCTTCGGGAGAGTTATTTTTGGAACGGAAGCAATCCAGGAGACATGGGGTGCACGTAAGGGAAGCAACAAGGAAGCCACGAGGCAGGGAGGCGCGCCCTACCCCCTGGGCGCCCCCACCCTCGTGGGCCCTTCGTGGCCCCCCTGACCGACTTCTTTCGCCTTTATATGTCCATATACCCTAAAAACACCGGGGAACACAATAGATCGGGAGTTCCACCGCCGCAAGCCTCTGTAGCCACCAAAAACCAATCAGGTCCCTGTTCCGGCACCCTGCCGGAGGGGGATCCCTCACCGGTGTCCATCTTCATCATCCCGGCAATCTCCATGATGAGGAGGGAGTAGTTCACCCTCGTGGCTGAGGGTATGTACTAGTAGCTATGTGTTTGATCTCTCTCTCTCTCTCTCTCTCTCTCTCTCTCTCTCTCGTGTTCTTGAGGTGATACGATCTTGATGTATCTCGAGCTTTGCTATTATAGTTGGATCTTATGATGTTTCTCCCCCTCTACTCTCTTGTGATGAATTGAGTTTCCCCTTTGAAGTTATCTTATTGGATTGAGTCTTTAAGTATTTGAGAACACTTGATGTATGTCTTGCCGTGCTTATCTGTGGTGACAATGGGATATTCACGTGATCTACTTGATGTATGTTTTGGTGATCAACTTGCGGGTTCAATGAACTTATGCATAGGGGTTGGCACACGTTTTCGTCTTGACTCTCCGGTAGAAACTTTGGGGCACTCTTTGAAGTACTTTGTGTTGGTTGAATAGATGAATCTGAGATTGTGTGATGCATATCGTATAATCATGCCCACGGATACTTGAGGTGACATTGGAGTATCTAGGTGACATTAGGGTTTTGGTTGATTTGTGTCTTAAGGTGTTATTCTAGTACAAACTCTATGATAGATCGAACGGAAAGAATAGCTTCATGTTATTTTACTACGGACTCTTGAATAGATCGATCAGAAAGGATAACTTTGAGGTGGTTTCATACCCTACAATAATCTATTCGTTTGATCTCCGCTAGTAGTGACTTTGGAGTGACTCTTTGTTGCATGTTGAGGGATAGTTATATGATCCAAGTATGTTATTATTGTTGAGAGAACTTGCACTAGTGAAAGTATGAACCCTAGGCCTTGTTTTCTAGCATTGCAATACCGTTTACGCTCACTTCTATCATTAGTTACCTTGCTGTTTTTATATTTTCAGATTACAAAAACCTATATCTACCATCCATATTGCACTTGTATCACCATCTCTTCGCCGAACTAGTGCACCTATACAATTTACCATTGTATTGGGTGTGTTGGGGACACAAGAGACTCTTTGTTATTTGGTTGCAGGGTTGCTTGAGAGAGACCATCTTCATCCTACGCCTCCCACGGATTGATAAACCTTAGGTCATCCACTTGAGGGAAATTTGCTACTGTCCTAGAAACCTCTGCACTTGGAGGCCCAACAACGTCTACAAGGAGAAGGTTGTGTAGTAGACATCAATCCCACACGGTGAATCCTAGAAAAAAAATTGCGTTTGTATGTATATCACACACAGTCAATCCAAGGAATATGTTTCTGTTCTTATATGCATCCCACACAGTCAATCCAGGGAAAACGTTTCCGTTCGTACGTACATCCCACACAGTTTTATGTGTAGGCTCGCGTGTGAAAGGTGTAACTATCACACACGGTCTGCCTTGGTTAACTGTTTGCTTTTATCAACTATATCACATACGATTTGATGAAGAAAACTGTGTGGCATTGGGCTATCCATCATAAGCGCTTTTACTGCTAGAACCGTTTGCAAAGGTCCATGACCATCTATTCTCTTTTTATTTTTGCCTGGAATTTATTATTCGAATTGGAAATTTTGAAATATGAAACGTTCAATTCAAATTCTCAGCACAATGGTTCAACAACGAATCCATAAATAAAATTGCCAGTACAATATGTCCAGTAATTACAGGATTAGGCAGCAATTAATTATGATGAACCATAGTATTTAAAGGCGGTAAAGGTGAAGAGACAAGTGTAAATCATTTTGACTGCCGACGGTGTTGAAGAAGTGGAATGCACATAATGTGCCTTCCTGCATGCCATAGGCACGAACCACTTTTGTGCAACCCCTTGTGACGATCGCCCGCCCATCCTTCACCGCCTTCAGGAAGACTTCTAGAGCATTACCATGGTAGCATGAATTATATACTTTAACCTTAGTTGCCTCCACTCCGGTCATGTAGTTTGCAAGGTAATCATCAGTAAATATCTTTTGAAACCACTGAAAAGAGAAAAATGTCAGATACTGAGGTCTAATAGAGTAACTTGTTGTGGGAAGGGGAAAAGGCAACACATTACTTACCATCCTAAAGTTCACTGTTGTCTTCGACAAAGTGTAAATAAAGAGCTTAATTCCAATCACCCATTTCTTTCGCCTAACAATCTTTCTTAGTTTCCTCACTTGACGCTTGTTCATGAATATCTCATTGCCCCATACGCAAAAGGGATCGAAGCGTGGATCAGTACCGCTCATATATGTACCTACAAGCAACCAGTAAATGTTAGAAGCTAAACTGAGATTGCACAAATGATGTAAAATACAACTACCTATGTTCCTAAGTACAAGTATTTTTTTGAGATTTCAATATGAACTACATACGGATGTATATAGAATTATAGATATAGTTTAGATTAGAATCTAGATTCACTCATTTTGCTCCTTATGTAGTCTATATTGGAATCTCTAAAAATACTTATATTTAGGAATAGATGGTGTATAAGACATGGGATGCAGCTAACCTCGACGACAAACAACAACATCGCCCATTGTGGCCCTGTGTAAGTACATGGAAAGCCAATGTTAACTACAACAGGGTTAACATCCACCAAAAATAGCAAATGGTAATAAAATGGCAGCATCTGTAGTGATATCTTCATTTCGAAAGAGTAGCATGGTAGCAAAGGGACGGATTAAAAAATGGATACAACTGTTAATTGCAACAGGCTTAACAATATCCTAATTCGTGTTTTGTAAGTTTGTAGCCATTGAAATACAACTCTTTAAAAATGGATACAACCGTTAATTGCAACAGGCTTAATGGCCATTGAAACCGGTACTGATAAAAATGCAATTTGCAGAGTTAAACGTCACAGGGCAGGTGCTGCCAGAGTAGATAATGGCCCAGTTGTCTATAAAAAGGTAGGGAAAATAGCTAAAATGTGTTAGGCATGTTTACTACAACATGCTTAATACATCTACGTACAAAACATAGCCATTAATTGCAACTGGTATTGGTAAGATTGAACTGGTGGGTACATACTTGGTAAGTCCTGAGAGGTAGTTGCCGGGGCACTTCATCTTGGCCAGAGCCCGCCCAAAGTCAGCGGCGGCGGAGGCGAGCTGTTCCTCCGGGTCGAAGCGTGGATCAGTGCCACTGACATGTGTACCTACAGGCAACCAGTAAATGGTAGAAGATAAACTGCAATTGCACAAATGATGTGAAATACTGTAAGACATGGGATGCAGCTAACCTCGACGGCAAACAACAGCATCGGCCGTTATGACCCTGCGTAAGTACATGGACAAGCATGTTAAGTACAACAGGGTTAGCATCCACCAAAAATAGCAAATGGGCAGCATCCCTAGTATATCTTCATTGCGGAGAGTAGCATGGTAGCAAATTGATAGATTAAAAAAATGGATACAACTGTTAATTGCAACAGGCTTAACAACATCCTAAGTCATGTTTTGTAAGTTTGTAGCCATTGAAATACAACTGTTTAAAAATGGATTCAACTGTTAATTACAACAGGCTTAATAGACATCGAAACCAGTACTGATAAAAATGCAATTGGCATAGTTAAACATCACAAGGCAGGTGCTGCCAGAGCAGAGAATGGCCCAGATGTCTATAAAAAGGTAGGGAAAGTAGCAAAAACGTGTTAGGCATGTTTACTAGAACATGCTTAATACATCGACCGTACAGAACATAGCCATTAATTACAGCTGGTATTGGTAAGATTGAACTGGTGAGTACATACACTGGTGCGCGTCGGTCCTAAACAAACGGTTTTTAACCCCTTTCCGCGACGGCATCTGGAACTGTTGCCAAGTGAGTGTGGGCGATGGGTGGTCCTTCCCACATGACCCAGAAACCGTCGGGGATATGCCCTCCTGGCACACACGTTCGGCAAAATGAGGTCGTGTGCGACCGACGAGCACTCAAATACGGAAATACATACAGTAGAGCTAAAAAAATACAATTATACGGCGAAATTGTTTCCAGTCGCAAGTACATCCCACAGTCAGTCCCCGCTAAACGTTTCCGTTCGTATGCACATCCCACACAGTCGCTCCAAGGAAAACGTTTCCGTTCACAGGTACATCACACACAATTTTTCCCGTTAAATCGTTTGCGCTATTGAATGTATCACACACGGTCCATAGAAGAAACTATGTGGCAAAGGCTGTCCATCACACACAGTTTTTATGTGGTAAACGTTTGCGCAAGGTGGCCTAATGCAAGCAGTTTTCAAGAGAAAGTCGTGTGTGGTTGTTCATTGATCCAACACGGTTTATTCCTAGAAACCGTGTGCGTTGCCTGAGGTCATCGCCCACGGCATTTTTTCAACAACCGTTTGCAATAGCAAAACACAATTAGCATGCTAATTTGCCATTATTCATAATCCATTTATTAATATATGACATTTCATATTAAGCACACAATATATTTCATTTCCATATTAAGGAAGCAGAATTTCATAATTGAAATACATCAGAGTACAACATGATATAGCTTCAGCACTCAGCTACCCCATTGCACAACTGCACCAGCAGCAAGTTCCACATGCAACATGTAGAACCTTTCGAAATTAGCATCATAGACGGTATATAGACAGATGCATCTCATCTAGAAAACTGCTGAAGCGGAAGGCGAATATTGATCCTTCATTCATGTTGAAGGTCTTTGCAACACATGTAAGGTAGTTACTCATCAGGTTAAGTAAGGGTTCGCATGCTATCAGTAAAATATGTTGATGAAAATAAGCACATTGCAGATTCATCAGATTGATTGAAGCCACACGGAAAACCCATTTACCCAAACCAAGCATGATTAAGAACTTGGAAATATAGCACTTGTATATGTTTCTCATGTATTAAGTGCAGCCAAATTCGATTTATTCCTCACATGCACAACAATACAGAATTCTACCCACGACAATTGGACATCACATTGCAGAATTGAACCAATCAGTTAACTAAACACCACAACAAATGAACCAAACATTAACTGAGCACCACATTGCACAATATAACATACTCCTAATAGAAGATCAGAGAGTTAACCAAACAGTTAACTACAGCCAATTGTAGCAATTGTATTTGTTTCTCATGTATTTACTACAGCCAAATTCAATTTATTCCTCACATGGTATACAATAACAGAATGCACCCACAATTTTGTAAAGATAAATTCGATTTATTTCTCACATGGAAGACAATACAAAATTGGAGCCTGAAGAATTGAACATCACATTTGCAGAATTGAACCAAACAGTTAACTGAAGACGACAACTAATTAACAAAACAGTTAATAAGTGAGCACCACACTGCATGACATATAGAACATATACACTAGAGCAACAGATTGCATGGTGAAATTAGATAGCACAATTCACTAGAATTTGTGAAGGAAAGGCAGGAGCAGCACACGCAACGGGTAAACCGAGCATGCTTAACCGGCGTAGCTAGCAATTGGCAAGGTGCTCCTTCAAGATCCGGGGGTTGGCACGGATGGCAGCCATCGCGACCTCATCCGCGCGTGCGGCCGCGATTTGCTTCTCCGCTGCCAAATGCTCCTTGAGGTCCTGGCTATACTGCGTGCACCATGGCTTAGCTCGGCACTTTTTTGGTGGAGGAGTCAGTGATTTGGGTGGAAGGTGTCGCGCTCGCGCCGGCGGTCGGGGCATGTGGGATGTGGAAGGAGGAGGAGGATGGGGGTCAGGTGTGGATTACCTGCCTGGATAGAGGAGGCCGAGCAGCGTGAAGGAGGGTCGCCGGCGAGGAGGCGGCAGCGCTGCAAGCAAGGAGTGAAGGTTTCAACTTGGAAAGGAAGGCTGAAAGAGGGGAAATGTGGCTTTTGTTAAGGGGGAGGGGGCAGGGAGGTAGATATTTCCTCGGAAGCCGAAAATTTGGAATCGCTTCGGCCAAAAAACTGGCGCGCAAAGTGTCATCAGACACGGTCCCTTATTCAGAACTGTGTAGGATATGTGGAAATCACAAACGATTCAGATAGCTTAACCCGTGTGTGATGAGTTTGAACGTCAAAAGTTTTGGTTCGAATTTCCATGGTTACAGTGGTCATCCACGTCATTGCATAATTTGGATACACAAAGGAGACTACAACACACCCACACTTCTTAATCGAGCAAGTTCAGCAATTAAACAGAGCTAGCTGACCTAAACATTACTGTAACAAATTAAAGACCGGTGCTCTTAATTAAAAAAACAAAGAGTACTACTACGACTGGTGCTCATCGATCTCCGCCGCCGCCTCCATCTCCAGCTCGTGCCCGACGGTCTCCTGGGGAAGGGGCTCCATGGCATCCATCGCACCATACTCGGCAAGCATCTCGCCATCTGCTTCCGCCATCTCTTTGGAAAAGGCCGCCATGAGCTGGGCGTGGGCGGACGTGATCTGGGCTTGGATGGGCTCCGTTGTCGCAAGGTATGCGGCGGAGGAACGGACGGCTCCTCGAACGCTCTCGGTGATTGCCAGCTCTTCAGCCGTGGGTTGCCGACCGTTGTCGGAGAAGCTTCGTTCGATTTGTGCGGTCACCGCCAGGAGCTGGGCGTGGGCGGCCTCGACATGGTCATTGGCGGCCTCCATCATGGCTAAGGCCGCCGCTGCGGAACGGACAGCTGCTGTGCCGCTCTCGCTAGTTGCTATCCCCGAGGCAGATGTTGCTGCCGCCACCTGAGAAGCAACAGCGGCTGTTTGGGCTGCCTTTGCCACCCGGTCGCAAATTGCGGCCGTGCTCATGCAACTTGTTAGCACGCGCATGGTGGCTGCGGCCGCGCTCTCGCTTGAGTGGGCCACCGAAGTTGCCCTCACGACGCGGGTCCACGTGCCCATCTTTCACCGGCGACGATTGAACGGTGAAATGATATTTGGGGAGAGAGCTAGTGTGCTTGAGATGCTGGCTGTGGACTGTAGCCGACGCACCTTCTCGCGTAATCCATAGGCGTACTATACACCGACGGTGCTCCAAGATATTTTGTACTACATCTCACATGGTTGCTGATAATAAACTGTGTGCGATCTACTTGATTTTTCATCTTGATTTGAATTACATAATGGGGTCACAACGGCAATGGACGGTGTTTGAATTGCTAGACCTTTTATCTGGAGTGAACATGCAACTATATGTGTGTCCTAAAAGAATTGGAATTATTCAGGGTTCGTTTGAAAATTTTATACATTAAATTGGATTTCTAGCCATTTCAGGTGAACAATTCAAATTTGAACTACATGCACATGCTCTAGTGCATATGAATTCTTTGAAAAATCAAATCTTTGTCCTTGGGTGCATGCTTAGGTCCCATGCAAGAAATGAGAATGAATTTCAAATACCATGGCACCGTTGATTGTCGGCAAAACATTGAGATGCCTGGTTTTTAAATTCTAGTAAATCCAAAACTCGTCTGAAATTCATGAAACTTGGCATGCTATCATGGAGCGGCATCAACATGCCGTGGTACAAATTTTGTCCCATTTAGGGCAGGTTTGGGTATATGCTTCTCACAAGCCGGAGCTTCTCACAACAAGCATGATGGTTTTCGGTAGGGAACGTCCCACCTTTGGGGACGAAACGATATCCATTGCCTCTTATTGCTTTCAAATTTTTTTCTCGTGTCAACATAGAACAACAGGAGTGTTGTGTGAAATTTTGTGATTTTTCAGGGTTCGTTTGGACATTTTTATGCATTAAGTGATTTTTAATGCATTTATGTGCATAATTCAAATTTGAACTACATGCGTATGCTCAAAAATCAAATCTGCATCCTTGGGTGCATGCTTAGGTCCCATGCAAGAAATGGGAATGGATTTCAAACACCAGGGCACCGTTGATTGCCGGCAAAACATTGAGATGCCTGGTTTTTAAATTCTAGTAAATCCAAAACCCGTCTGAAATTCATGAAACTTGGCATGCTATCATGGAGCGGCATCAACATGCCGTGGTAAAATTTTTGTCCCATTTGGGGCAGGTTTGGGTATATGCTTCTCACAAACCGGAGTTTCTCACAACAAGCATGATGGTTTTCGGTAGGGAGCGTCCCACCTTTGGGGACGAAATGATATTCATTGCCTCTTATTGCTTTCAAATTTTTTTCCCCGTGTCAACATAGAGCAACAGGAGTGTCGTGTGAATTTTTGTGATTTTTCGGGGTTCGTTTGGACAATTTTATGCATTAACTGAGTTTTCAATGCATTTATGTGCATAATTCAAATTTGAACTACATGCACATGCTCCAGTGCATATAAATTGGTTGAAAAATCAAATATATGTCCTTGGGTGCATGCTTAGGTCCCATGCAAGAATTGGGAATGAATTTCAAACACCGGGGCACCGTTGATTGCCGGCAAAACATTGAGATGCCTGGTTTTTAAATTTTAGTAAATCCAAAACTCGTCTGAAATTCATGAAACTTGGCATGCTATCATGGAGCGGCATCAACATGCCGTGGTACAAATTTTGTCCCATTTGGGGCAGGTTTGGGTATATGCTTCTCACAAACCGGAGTTTCTCACAACAAGCATGATGGTTTTCGGTAGGGAACGTCCCACCTTTGGGGACGAAACGATATCCATTGCCTCTTATTGCTTTCAATTTTTTTCTCGTGTCAACATAGAACAACAGGAGTGTTGTGTGAATTTTTGTGATTTTTTGGGGGTTCATTTGGACATTTTTATGCATTAACTGAGTTTTCAATGCATTTATGTGCATAATTAAAATTTGAACTACATGCACATGCTCCAGTGCGTATAAATTGGTTGAAAAATCAAATATGTGTGCTTGGGTGCATGCTTAGGTTCCATGCAAGAAATGGGAATGAATTTCATACACTAGGGCACCGTTGATTGCCGGCAAAACATTGAGATGCCTGGTTTTTAAACTCTAGTAAATCCAAAACTCGTCTGAAATTCATGAAACTTGGCATGCTATCATGGAGCGGCATCAACATGCCGTGGTACAAATTTTGTCCCATTTGGGGCAGGTTTGGGTATATGCTTCTCAAAAACCGGATCTTCTCACAACAAGCATGATGATTTTCGGTACGGAACGTCCCACCTTTGGGGACGAAACGATATCCATTATCTCTTATTGCTTTCAAATTTTTTTCTCGTGTCAACATAGAACAACAGGAGTGTTGTGTGAATTTTTGTGATTTTTCGGGGTTCGTTTGGACATTTTTATGCATTAAGTGAGTTTTCAATGCATTTATGTGCGTAATTCATATTTGAACTACATGCACATGCTCCAGTGCATATAAATTGGTTGAAAAATCAAATATGTGTCCTTGGGTGCGTGCTTAGGTCCCATCCAAGAAATGGGAATGAATTTCAAACACCAGGGCACCGTTGATTGCCGGCAAAACATTGAGATGCCTGGTTTTTAAATTCTAGTAAATGCAAAATTCTGTTAACCATTCACGTGACGCCAAGTGTCTTGGTTTTAATGGCTGTAGGAGGTGCCGTGCGGACAGCTGCTTGACCTTGACTGAACGGGAGGCGTGCGAGCATTGTCCTGTGCGCAGGCTGACCGAGAGGCGTGCAAGCTGTCCTCAAGTGCGCAGGCTCACCGGGAAGCGTGCGAGCTGTACGCTGTGCAGGCTCACTGGGAAGCTAGCCATTTGACTTCATGGCCGCCCGCCTTGCTCGCATCCTCTCCATTAATGGCGCCCAAGCCACAGTTTAATTTGCTTTTTAAATATAAAACACTCATCGCAAATGTTTTAGTTAGAACACCCGTATGCAAACCGACAGCTTCCCCAGGAAGCCAAGAGAAAATGTACTGAGCAGGATTTCTACTGCTCTTGATCGCAAACGTTTTAGATAGAACACCCGTATGCAAAGTGAGAGCAGCGCAGGATTTCTGCATCCCTTCAACGCAAACGGTTGTTTTGGATGACCCGTGTGCAACCACATACCAACAATTTGGTAAGATTTGTCAATCCTTATAACACTGCAATTTGTCAAAATATGAAGCTAAACTCACTAGCAGTATCTAATTTTTCCAACTAAAATTCAGTAATTAAGCATAAATTTCATTCATAGATTAAGCAGTCGTTCTTAATTTATACAAATAGTTCAACTCGACAGCTGAACTGACCAAACTTTTCCCCAATTGTTGCCAACCACGTACTGAAATAGCTGGTTCAGCTATATATACTAGCTAATTTTAAGTACGTTCTACAGTTCCACCACATCTATAGTCAGATGAACTGAACAAAATAGCCCCTAAATACTACTACTGCGGAGGGGCTTTGTACTACTTCCGGCTGCCTCTCCTCTGCCAAGCGCGCTCAGTAAGAGACAGAGGAGGAGGAGCCTACCGACGAGCTGGGCAACCGCAATGCGGTGCCTGCCGCTAAGGCAGCTTCAGCGACGCTCACCTAGAACACCCTCTGCCGCACCAGACGACCCCTCTTGAAGCGGTAGTTCTCCTCATAGATCTCCTGATTCCTCGCCTCTGAGGCGGCGTGTGCCGCGGCCACTGCGGCGGTAAGGCTCTTTGCGTGCTCGACGAGGCGCTCCTCCTCCTCCCGCAGGAACTCGGTGTAGCGTGCAAGGTCGCTGTCGCACGTGTGGGCATCCACCTCCGCCTCCCGCCTTCGGGCGGCGGTGGCGGAGCGGGTGATGACCCCGGCGTCGACGGTGGGCTGGCGGCCACGGCGGCCGACGACGGGGTGGTGGCCACGACCACCACCTCCCGCCTTCGGGCCGCGGTGGCGGAGCAGGTGATGGCCACAGTGCCCGGCAGTGGGGTGGCGGCGACGACGACCATCTCCCACCTTCAGGCGGCGGCAGCGGAGCGGGCGATGGCCCTGGCTTTCGACGGTGGTGTGGCGGCAACAGCTGCCGACGGGCACCGGCGGCGGAGCGTGTGGTGGGTGTTCTACGCACACCCAACAGGGACGCCACGTGCACTACACTACGCCGGGGACTGCGCCGTCATCGCGGTGTAGCCTCCCAGCTGGAGCTGTCCTCTGATGACGGCGGAGTGGCTGAGCGACGACGACGGACCGGTGCCATTGGCGAATGTGGGAGAAGCAGACGAGATATGCTATAGGGATGGAGGGGAAAATGCGACGCAGGACTCGCCGGCCGTGAGGGTTTTATAGCAGGCCGGTAAGCATTGGGATTTTGGGCGATTTCACCAAGTCGGGCGGGAAGCTTGCGGGGGAACCTGCGAGGTTGCGCGGGAAGGGGCTCACCGACGATTCATTGGCGCCACCGTTTGGCAAAAAGAACACCCCCGCGCGCTGCGCAAGCTTGCGCTGTAAGCCGTCTACGGCAGCGGGGTGACAAGACGTGCGAGAGGAGGACGAAAGGCCACGTACACTTACGGTTAATAAAAAAACATTTGCGATTTAATTACCTACTATACCACCGTCCTGGTTTATAAGTATGATTTAACTAATAAAATACGAATGCATGTTGCCAAAGATTATATAGTTGGATTTGTATTTGAACATAGTTTCCAATTATATAATTTTTAAAACATGCATTAACATTTTGTTGGTTAAATTTGAGGGCAAAGTATGGTACGAAATATAAAGGAGACTACAGACTAGACGGAGGTGGTACCACACGGCCGCTCTCTATGCAGCGACGCAACTTTCGGCCGGCTTGTAGGCGACCATTTCCAGCGTGTTCAACTGCTCTATGCGTGTGGTTGCTTGCGGTTCAGGCGGCCGCGGCGCGCTCTTCTCGCGTCCCGCCGCGCGCGCTCTGCTCTCGCTTCCCTCCGGGTGCTCTGCCCTCGTCCCTACACGCACGCTGCCAGTGTTTTGGGCCGGCGCACGATCACGCACGTTCGTGTGCAGTGGTTGCGCCAGGCGCAGCGCGACAATGCAGTTACCCGCTGCAAAAACTGCCATGCGGACGCGCCGAGAATCCACGCCGCCCGGCCCCCTTTTATTCCTGTGGCCATTTACCTTCAGCTCTCGTCTCACACAACACAATAAGCACACCCACGAGGACACATACAGAGAGGACATCCAGCGGTTCCACTGGCGCTCCCCGTGGCTCCAATGGCGCTCCCAGCAGCCGCCGACGACAACGGCGGGCAGTTCACCATGCATCACGTAGTGGACACCCACGTGAGGGGGAAGGCCCTCTCGGTGGTGTACACGAACGATCCGGTCTCGGTGGAGAGCTCCATCCAAACTCTGGAGTAGTTCCTTGCCGAGGACAAGTACCGAGTGGTCGGCTTCGACCTTGAGTACACCATCGGTCATGCCGGGCACGATCAGAAGGTTGCCGTCGCCCAGTTGTGCGTGCGACATGATGTCCTCGTCTACCACTTCCACCTTGCCACAAGGGCTTGCGAGCATTTCTCCAGGTTTATCAACAGCTCCGACTACAGTTTCGCTATGGTGGACACCACCAACGATCTAAAAGCGCTCAAGGTTTCGGACTTGACACTACTAGAATCAGCTAATTTGCCATCTGCCGGCTCTTTGCCGTCTGCTAGTTAACGGCAAAGAAGCTCTTTGCCATCAGCTACCCAAAAGCAGACGGCAAAGAAATGGCGGACGGCAAAGAAGCTCTTTGCCATCTGCAAGCTCTTTGCCGTCTGCCAGCAGACGGCAAAGAATCTTTGTCGTCCACTGGCAGACGGCAAAGAGAGAGGTGGCCCCCACCCCCCGCCCGTTTGAAAAAAACTTAACGCCCCACCTCTTTGCCGTCTGCTAGCAGACAGCAAAGAGGCAAAAAGGCGGACGGCAAAGAATGGCGGACGACAAAGAGGAGAGTACCTAACGGCCCGTACCCCCCCGCCCGTTACTCTCCGTTCTCTTCCTCTCTCTCCTCCCCGACGCGCCCCGCCACCACATCCCACCCCACCGCCGCCGCCTGCCGCCGCCCCCGCCCCCCGCCGCCCGCCGCCGCCCCGTCGCCCCGCCACCCGCCGCCCGGCGCCGCCCCGTCGCCCCCTCCGCCCCGTCGCCCCCCACCCGCCGCCCGGCGCCGCCCCGTCGCCCCCCACCCCTCCGTCCCGTCGCCCCCTCCGCCCCGTCGCCCCCCACCCCTCCGCCCGGCCAGCGCCACCCCTCCGTCGGCGAGCGCCACCCCGCCGCCCCTCCGTCGGCGAGCGCCCCTCCCACGTACCTCCGTCGGCGAGCGCCCCACCCCTGCCGCAGGTGAGCCCCACCCCTCTTCTCCTTTTTTTTTCTTCTGTTTTTTCTGTTTTTTAGTTTAGTTTTAGATTTTTTTCTTCTGTTTTTTCTGTTTTTTACTTTAGATTACTTTTAGTTTAGTTTTAGTTTTGTTTTCGGTTACTTAGTGCTAGGTTTAAGAAGAGGAAAAAGGAGAAGAAGAAGAAGAAGAAGAAGAAGAGGAGGAGGAGGAGGAGGAGAAGAAAGAAGAAGAAGAAGAAGAAGAAGAAGAAAGAGGAGAGGAGGAGGAGGAGGAGAAAGCTAGAGGAGAGGAGTAGGAGAAGAAGACCACCGACACCCCGACCCCGACCACCGACACCCCGACACCTGACACCCCGACCACCGACACCCCGACCTCGACGACCGACACCCCCACCCCGACGCGACACCCCGACACGACACCCTGACACGACACCCCGGCACGACACACCGACACGACACGACACCCCGACACGACACGACAACCCGACCCCGACACGACACCCCGACACCGACACCCTGACACCACACCCACCCTTACCCCGACACCGACACGGCACCCCGACCCCGACCCGGCACCCCGACCCCGAGACCCCGACCCCGACTCCCCGACCCCGAGCCTGACCCGACACCCCGACCCCGACACCGACACGGCACCCCGACCCCGACCCGACACCCCGACCCCGAGACCCCGACCCCGACACGACACCCCGACACCGACACGACACCCCGACCCCCGACACCTCCCGAAAAGGTGTTCTTTGGCCTTCGAGAAGCCGACGGGATCATATATTTGTGAATTATTAGTTAGGTCATATATTTTTCGATTTTGTTATGAAAACATCATATATAATTGTGTTGATCGGGTAGTTTTAAATGTGCAGTTGTTTCATCGCTGCGAGGTTTGGTGTTCGATGACCTCGCCGTGCGTTTGACGAGCTCTGCCCCTTCGTTCGTGGGTGAGCACAAATGACATGTCCTCCTCCCCCATTAATTATTTGATCTATTCCGATGAAACTTGATAGCTAGCTATATATGTGTCTTGAATCATCAGTATGCGTAACCAATATGTGTCTCCCGTTCGAAAGCGTCATAGTTATAAATATGCATGCATTTGCATATTTATAACCTTGATTCTTTCGAATTGTCCAACGCTATCCATGGACAGCCCGAGTATGTTTAGATTGGGTTCGTTTTCCCATATGCTTTGCTCCGGATCCGACGCATAAATTTCATCAGTGCCTCCCCTGTTGTTCTCCGGGTACACATCCTCTCTGTTTATTGCAGAGACGTGTATCAGGAGAACAGCGGGGAGGTGCTGCCGAAATTTTGCGTAGGATCCGGAGCATAGCATGGGAAAATGAACCCAATCTAAACATACTCGGGTGGGATTAGGACCTATCATTACCTATTAGAGTGTAGGTTGCATGGACGTAATAAAATTGACAAAGTAGATCAACTGATGAATATATACATGGTGAATTATATATATATATATATATTTGTTGTGTGTCTAGTAGCTCTGAAAGTCAAGATGAGTGATCGTGCGTGGATGTACACCGGTCACACTGGTCAGAACAAATGGAGCACTGAATGGTTCACAAAAACCAAGGGGTTTGTGCGAGCCGCATTTGCAAATGGCCAGAGGAAAACCTGGTGCCCCTGTTTACGGTGCGGCAATTGGGAAAAGAGGACAGAGGTTGACATGGGCAAACACCTGCAGAAGAGTGGTTTTACGCCCGATTATACGGTGTGGACATTTCATGGTGAGTCTGCCCAACGTGACCGAGCTGAGGTGGATCGTCGTCACACCGACGAGCATGGTACCGGGATGGAAAACATGGTGCAAGACTTCGATGATGCTCGGGATTCGGACGAGGAGATGGAGGAATCTGCAAAGGCCTTCAATGAAATGTTGGAGTCTTCAAAACGTCCGCTCCATGAGCACACTGAGCTTTGTCAGTTGGATGCCATCTCACAAGTAATGGCTCTGAAGGCTCAGTTCAACTTGGGCAGAGAATGCTACAATGCAATGATGACAGTATTTGGACGCTTTCTACCCAAAGGCCATGTAATGCCTGCAAACCTGTACCAGTCGGACAAAATCCTCCGTGCACTGAAGATGCCCTATGATAAGATACATGCCTGTGAGAAAGGATGTGTCTTGTTTAGGCTTGACTATGCGGACTTGAACTATTGTCCCATTTGCAAGTCTTCCAGGTATGTTGTGGTAGACAACGGTATGGGTGAGAAGACACAGACCAAAATCCCCGTTAGTGTTCTTCGGTATATGCCAATCGTACCAAGACTTCAACGTCTTTTCATGGTCGAAGAGACGGCCAGACAGATGACATGGCACAAAACGGGCAAAAGAATCGAACTAGATGCAGATGGGAATCTGATGATTGTACACACATCGGATGGTGTTGCGTGGAAAAAGTTTGATGAATTACATGGTGACAAAGCGGCAGATCCGAGGCATCCTCGAGTCGGCATCAGCACGGATGGGTTCAGTGTGTTTGGTATGACGGCAGCCCAATACAGTTGTTGGCCCGTATTTGTCTTTCCACTCAATCTCCCCCCCGGACAGATTATGCAAAGAAAGAACATTTTCCTGACGTTGATAATTCCAGGGCCCAACTATCCGGGGAAAAATATGAATGTGTACATGCAGCCGCTTAAGGACGATTTTGCCGTCAGCGGCGGACGGCAAAGGCCTGCCATGTAGTGACGTGTAGATGACATCATAAGGCAGACGGCAAAGACAGTAGAAAGTTTGCCGTCTGCCGCGGACGGCAAAGGCCTGCCGTTAGCCACTTAACGGACTGACAGCGCAATTATTGCCGTCCGCTCTCTTTGCCGTCCGCGGCAGACGGCAAAGGGCCTTTGCCGTCAGCTGCCAGGAAGCAGACGACAAAGTAGCTCTTTACTGTAGCCTACTTTGCCGGAGCCTTTTGCCGTCCGCGGCTGACGGCAAAGGCCTTTGCCGTCCGCCGTTCATGCCTTTGCCGTCCGCCGTGGCAGACGGCAAAATAGCTGATTCCTGTAGTGTGAAATGCCCGAATCTTGTCAACATCCAAAACCACTACAAGGTCTGGGGCAGTGACAAAAGCAAACTGAACTCCCTGGTTGACCTCGCCTCGGCCATCATCAACCCCTACTACGCGAAGATGAAGCAAGAGAGCAATAAGGACAAGAACGCCTGGCACAGTGTGTGGCATAAGAGACTGGATGAACAACATGTCAAGTACGCGGCCATGGACGCGTACACAAGCTACGAGATGTACAGGTGGATCGTTGACATGAGGAACTATCTTCTTCCTGACCCAGACGAGGGATCGAGCCACATAGCAGTGGCGGGAGCGTCACAAGAAGTAGATGACTAGACGATTGTTTCTCCTACTTTAGAATGCATGGGATTGTTTATTGAGGTGTGTGCGAATGATCTGTATAGTCACATATGTAATTGGATGTTTATTTCAGTTATATATATATATTGTTGGGGAACGTAGCAGAAATTCAAAATTTTCTACGCATCACCAAGATCAATCTATGGAGTACTCTAGCAACGAGGGGAAGGGGAGTGCATCTACATACCCTTGTAGATCGCGATGCGGAAGCGTTGCAAGAACGCGGATGAAGGAGTCGTACTCGTAGCGATTCAGATCGCGGTTGATTCCGATCTAAGCACCGAAGAACGGTGCCTCCGCGTTCAACACACGTGCAGCCCGGTGACGTCTCCCACGCCTTGATCCAGCAAGGTGAGAGGGAGAGGTTGGGGAAGACTCCATCCAGCAGCAGCACGACGGCATGGTGGTGATGGAGGAGCGTGGCAATCCCGCAGAGCTTCGCCAAGCACCGCGGGAGAGGAGGAGGAGGGAGAGGGGTAGGGCCGCGCCAAAAGAGAGACGCTCTCGTGTGTCTTGGGCAGCCCAAACCTCAACTATATATGGGGGGGGGGGGAGGGGGCTGCGCCCCCTCTAGGGTTTCCACCCCAAGGGCTGGCGGCCAGCCCTAGATCCCATCTAGGGGGCGGCCAAGGGGAGGAGAGGGGGGGGCGCCACTAGGGTGGGCCTTAAGGCCCATCTGGACCTAGGGTTTGCCCCCTCCCACTCTCCCATGCACCTTGGGCCTTGGTGGGGGGGGGGGGCACCAGCCCACCTGGGGCTGGTCCCCTCCCACACTTGGCCCACGCAGCCTTCTCGGACTGGTGGCCCCACTTGGTGGACCCCCGGGACCCTCCCGGTGGTCCCGGTACATTACCGATATCACCCGAAACTTTTCCGGTGACCAAAACAGGACTTCCCATATATAAATCTTTACCTCCGGACCATTCCGGAACTCCTCGTGACGTCCGGGATCTCCGGGACTCCGAACAACATTCGGTAACCACGTACATACTTTCCCTATAACCCTAGCGTCATCGAACCTTAAGTGTGTAGACCCTACGGGTTCGGGAACCATGCAGACATGACCGAGACGTTCTCCGGTCAATAACCAACAGCGGGATATGGATACCCATGTTGGCTCCCACATGTTCCACGATGAACTCATCGGATGAACCATGATGTCGGGGATTCAATCAATCCCGTATACAATTCCCTTTGTCTATCGGTATGTTACTTGCCCAAGATTCGATCGTTGGTATCCCGATACCTTGTTCAATCTCATTACCGGCAAGTCTCTTTACTCGTTCCGTAACACATCATCCCGTGATCAACTCCTTGGTCACATTGTGCACATTATGATGATGTCCTACCGAGTGGGCCCAGAGATACCTCTCCGTTTACACGGAGTGACAAATCCCAGTCTCGATTCGTGCCAACCCAACAGACACTTTCGGAGATACCTGTAGTGCACCTTTATAGCCACCCAGTTACGTTGTGACGTTTGGTACACCCAAAGCATTCCTACGGTATCCGGGAGTTGCACAATCTCATGGTCTAAGGAAATGATACTTGACATTAGAAAAGCTCTTAGCAAACGAACTACACGATCTTGTGCTAGGCTTAGGATTGGGTCTTGTCCATCACATCATTCTCCTAATGATGTGATCCCGTTATCAACGACATCCAATGTCCATGGTCAGGAAACCGTAACCATCTATTGATCAACGAGCTAGTCAACTAGAGGCTTACTAGGGACATGGTGTTGTCTATGTATCCACACATGTATCTGAGTTTCCTATCAATACAATTCTAGCATGGATAATAAACGATTATCATGAACAAGGAAATATAATAATAACCTATTTATTATTGCCTCTAGGGCATATTTCCAACAGTCTCCCACTTGCACTAGAGTCAATAATCTAGTCCACATCACCATGTGGTTAACACTCATAGGTCACATCACCATGTGACCAACATCCAAAGAGTTTACTAGAGTCAACAATCTAGTTCACATCACTATGCGATTAACACTCAATGAGTTCTGGTTTGATCATGTTATGCTTGTGAGAGAGGTTATTATTCAACGGGTCTGAAACTTTCAGATCCGTGTGTGCTTTACGAATATCTATGTCATCTTGTGGATGCTACCACGCGCTATTTGGAGCCATTTCAAATAACTGCTCTACTATACGAATCCGGTTTACTACTCAGAGTCATCCGGATTAGTGTCAAAGTTCACATCGACGTACCTCTTTACGACGAACTCCTTTTCACCTCCATAATCGAGAAAATCCTTAGTCCACTAGATACTAAGGATAAGTTCGACTGCTGTCATGTGATCCATTCCCGGATCACTATTGTACCCCTTGACCAACTCATGGCAAGGCACACTTCATGTGCGGTACATAGCATAGCATACTGTAGAGCCTACGTCTGAAGCATAGGGGACGACCTTCGTCCTCTTTCTCTCTTCTACTATGGTCAGGTCTTGAGTCTTACTCAATACTCACACCTTGTAACACAGCCAAGAACTCCTTCTTTGCTGATCTATTTTGAACTCTTTCAAAAACATGTCAAGGTGTGCGTTCTTTGAAAGTATCATCGGGCGTCTTGATCTATCTCTATAGATCTTGATGCCCAATATGTAAGCAGCATTTATCCAGGTCTTCCTTTGAAAAACTCCTTTCAAACAACCCTTTATGCTTTCCAGAAATTTTACATCATTTCGGATCAATAATATGTCATTCACATATACTTATCAGAAATGTTGTAGCGCTCCCACTCACTTTATTGTAAATACAAGTTTCTAACAAACTTTGTATAAACCCAAAAACTTTGATCACTCCATCAAAGCGTATATTCTGACTCCGAGATGCTTGCTCTAGTCCATGGAAGGATCACTGGAGCTAGCATACCTTTTAGCATCCTTAGGATCGACAAAACCTTTCTGATTGTATCACATACAACCTTTCCTTACGAAAACTGGTAAGGAAACTTGTTTTGACATCCATCTGCCAGATTTCATAAATGCAGCTAATGCTAACATGATTCCGACAGACTTAAGCATCGCTACGGGTGAGAAAATCTCATCGTAGTCAACTCCTTGAACTTGTGGAAATACTCTTTGCCACAAGTCGAGCTTCATAGACGGTAACATTACCGTCCACGTCCTTATTCTTCTCAAAGATCCATTTATCTCGGATTTCAGGGCTTCTAACCATTTGTCGGAATATGGGCCCACCATCGCTTCTCCATAGCTCATAGGTTCAGTATTGTCCAACAACATGATATCTCAGACAGGATCATGTACCACTCAGAAGTAGCACGCATCCTCGTCGTCCTACGAGGTTTGGTAGTGACTTGATCCGAAGTTTCATGATCACTATCATAAGCTTCCACTTCAATTGGTGTAGGTGCCATAGGAACAACTTCCTGTGCCCTGCTACACACTAGTTGAAGTGATGGTTCAATAACCTTATGAAGTCTCCACCATCCTCCCACTCAATTCTTTCGAGAGAAACTTTTCCTCGAGAAAGGACCTGTTTCTAGAAGCAATTACTTTTGCTTCCAGATCTGAAATAGGAAGTATACCCAACTGTTTTTGGGTATTCTGTGAAGACGCATTTATCCACTTTGGGTTCGAGCTTATCAGCCTGAAACTTTTTCACATAAGCATCGTAGCCCCAAACTTTTAAGAAACGACAACTTAGGTTTCTCTAAACGGTGTCGTCTCAACGGAATTGCGTGGTGCCCTATTTAAAGTGAATGCGGTTATCTCTAATGCCTAACCCATAAACAATAGTGGTAATTCGATAAGAAACATCATGGTATGCACCATATCCAATAGGGTGCAGTTATGATGTTCGGACACACCATCACACTATGGTGTTCCAGGCGGTATTAATTGTGAAACACTTTCCACAATGCCTTAATTGTGTGCCAAACTCGTAACTCAGATACTCATCTCTATGATCATATCACAGACATTTTATCCTCTTGTCACGATGATCTTCAACTTCACTCTGAAATTACTTGAACCTTTCAATAATTCAGACTTGTGTTTCATCAAGTAAATACACTCAGCATCTACTCAAATCATCTGTGAAGTTAGAACTTAACGATATCCACTGCATGCCTCAGCACTCATTGGACTGCACACATCAAAATGTATTACATCCAACAAGTTGCTCTCTTGTTCCATCTTACTGAAAACGAGGCTTTTCAGTCATTTTGCCCATGTGGTATGATTTGCATGTCTCAAGTGAGTCCAAACGATCCATCTGCATGGAGTTTCTTCATGCATATATACCAATAGACATGGTTCGCATGTCTCAATCTTTTCAAAAACAAGTGAGTCCAAAGATCCATCTACATGGAGCTTCTTCATGCGTTCTATACCAATATGACTCAAATTGCAGTGCCACAAGTATGTGGTACTATCATTACTATTTTATATCTTTTGGCACGAACATGTGTATCACTGCGATCGAGATTCATTTTAGGTGCAAGACCATTGAAGGTATTATTCAAATAAACAGAGTAACCATTATTCTCCTTAAATGAATAACCGTATTGCGATAAACATAATCCAATCATGCTCAACGCAAACACCAAATCTCGATGGTAGAGGGAGCATGCAATGCTTGATCACATCAACCTTGGAAACACTTCCAACACATATCGTCATCTCACCTTTAGCTAGTCTCCGTTTATTCCGCAGCTTTTATTTTGAGTTACTAACACTTAGCAACCGAACCGGTATCTAATACCCTGGTGCTGCTAGGAGTACTAGTAAAGTACACATTCATATAATGTATATCCAATATACTTCTGTCGACCTTGCCTGCCTTCTCATCTACCAAGTATCTAGGGTAGTTTTGCTTCAGTGACCGTTCCCCTCATTACAGAAGCACTTAGTCTCGGGTTTGGGTTCAACCTTGGGATTCTTCACTAGAGCAGCAAATGATTTGCTGTTTCATGAAGTATCCCTTTTGCCCTTGCCCTTCTAGAAACTAGTGGTTTTACTAACCATCAACAATTGATGCTCCTTCTTGATTTCTACTTTCGTGGTGTCAAACATCGCGAGTTGCTCAAGGATCATCATCTATCCTTGATATGTTATAGTTCATCACGAAGCTCTAATAGCTTGGTGGCAGTGACTATGGAGAACCATCACTATCTCATCTGGAAGATTAACTCCCACTCGATTCTAGCGATTGTGGCACTCAGACAATCTGAGCACATGCTCAACGATTGAGCTTTTCTCCCTTAGTCTGCAGGCTTAAGAAACTTGTCAGAGGTCTCATACCCCTTGACGCGGGCATTAGTCTGAAATCCCAATTTCAGTCTTCGGAACATCTCACATGTTCTGCGACATTTGAAAAACGTCTTTGGTGCCACAATTCTAAACCGTTAGCATTACGCACTGAACTATCACGTAGTCATCAAAACGTGTATGTCAGATGTTTCGCAACATCTACAGATGACGCTGAGGTTCAGCACACCGAGCGGTGCATTAAGGACATAAGCCTTCTGTGCAGCAATGAGGACAATCCTCCATTTACGGACCCAGTCCGCATAATTGCTACTATCAACTTTCAACTAAATTTTCTCTAGGAACATATCTTAAACAGTAGAACTAAAGCGTAAGCTATGACATAATTTGCAAAGACCTTTTGACTATGTTCATGATAATGAAGTTCATCTGATTATTTAATGAACTCCCACTCAGATAGACATCCCTCTAGTCATCTAAGTGATACATGATCCGAGTCAAACTAGGCCGTGTCCGATCATCACGTGAGACGGACTAGTCATCATCGGTGAACATCTCCATGTTGATCGTATCTACTATACGACTCATGTTCGACCTTTCAGTATCTTTGTGTTCCGAGGCCATGTCTGTACATGCTAGGCTCGTCAAGTCAACCTAAGTGTTTCGCATGTGTTCCGAGGCCATGTCTGTACATGCTAGGCTCGTCAACACCCGTTGTATTCGAACGTTAGAATCTATCACACCCGATCATCACGTGGTGCTTCGAAACAACGAACCTTCGCAACGGTGCACAGTTAGGGGGAACACGTCTCTTGAAATTTTTTAGTGAGGGATCATCTTATTTATGCTACCATCGTTCTAAGCAAATAAGATGTAAACATGATAAACATCACATGCAAATCATAAAGTGACGTGATATGTCCAATATCATCCTGCACCTTTGATCTCCATCTTCGAGGCGCGGCATGATCACCTTCGTCACCGGCATGACACCAGGATCTCCATCAGTGTGTCTTCATGAAGTTGTCTCGCCAACTATTACTTCTACTACTATGGCTAACGGTTAGCAATAAATTAAAGTAATTACATGGCGTTATTCATTGACACGCAGGTCATACAATAAATTAACACAACTCCTATGGCTCCTGCCGGTTGTCATACTCATCGACATGCAAGTCGTGATTCCTATTACAAGAACATGATCAATCTCATACATCACATATATAATTCATCACATCCTTTTGGCCATATCACATCACATAGCATACCCGCAAAAACAAGTTAGACGTCCTCTAATTGTTGTTGCATGTTTTACGTGGCTGCTATGGGTTTCTAGCAAGAACGTTTCTTACCTACGCAAAAGCCACAACGTGATATGCCAATTTCTATTTACCCTTCATAAGGACCCTTTTCATCGAATCCGATCCGACTAAAGTGGGAGAGACAGAGACCCGCTAGCCACCTTATGCAACTAGTGCATGTCAGTCGGTGGAACCTGTCTCACGTAAGAGTACGTGTAAGGTCGGTCCGGGCCGCTTCATCCCACGATGCCGCCTAATCAAGATAAGACTAGTAACGACAAGTAAATTGACAAAATCGACGCCCACAACTACTTTGTGTTCTACTCGTGCATAGAAACTACCCATAGACCTAGCTCATGATGCCACTGTTGGGGAACATAGCAGAAATTCAAAATTTTCTACGCATCACCAAGATCAATCTATGGAGTACTCTAGCAACGAGGGGAAGGGGAGTGGATCTACATACCCTTGTAGATCATGATGCGGAAGCGTTGCAAGAACGCGGATGAAGGAGTCGTACTCGTAGGGATTCAGATCGCGGTTGATTCCGATCTAAGCACCGAAGAACGGTGCCTCCGCGTTCAACACACGTGCAGCCCGGTGACGTCTCCCACGCCTTGATCCAGCAAGGTGGGAGGGAGAGGTTGGGGAAGACTCCATCCAGCAGCAGCACGACGGCATGGTGGTGATGGAGGAGTGTGGCAATCCCGCAGGGCTTCGCCAAGCACCGCGGGAGAGGAGGAGGAGGGAGAGGGGTAGGGTTGCGCCGAAAGAGAGACGTTCTCGTGTGTCTTGGGCAGCCCAAACCTCAACTATATATAGGGGGGGAGGGGGCTGCGCCCCCTCTAGGGTTTCCACCCCAAGGGCTGGCGGCCAGCCCTAGATCCCATCTAGGGGGGCGGCCAAGGGGAAGAGAGGGGGGAGGCGCCACTAGGGTGGGCCTTAAGGCCCATCTGGACCTAGGGTTTGCCCCTCCCACTCTCCCATGCGCCTTGGGCCTTGGTGGGGGGGCGCACCAGCCCACCTGGGGCTGGTCCCCTCCCACACTTGGCCCATGCAGCCTTCTGGGACTGGTGGCCCCACTTGGTGGACCCCCGGGACCCTCCCGGTGGTCCCGGTACATTACCGATATCACCCGAAACTTTTCCGGTGAGCAAAACAGGACTTCCCATATATAAATCTTTACCTCCGGACCATTCCGGAACTCCTCGTGACGTCTGGGATCTCATCCGGGACTCCGAACAACATTCGGTAACCACGTACATACTTTCCCTATAACCCTAGCGTCATCGAACCTTAAGTGTGTAGACCCTATGGGTTCGGGAACCATGCAGACATGACCGAGACGTTCTCCGGTCAATAACCAACAGCGGGATCTGGATACCCATGTTGGCTCCCACATGTTCCACGATGATCTCATCGGATGAACCACGATGTCGGGGATTCAATCAATCCCGTATACAATTCCCTTTGTCTATCGGTATGTTACTTGCCCGAGATTCGATCGTCGGTATCCCGATACCTTGTTAAATCTCGTTACCGGCAAGTCTCTTTACTCGTTCCATAACACATCATCCCGTGATCAACTCCTTGGTCACATTGTGCACATTATGATGATGTCCTACCGAGTGGGCCCAGAGATACCTCTCCGTTTACACGGAGTGACAAATCCTAGTCTCGATTCGTGCCAACCCAACAGACACTTTCGGAGATACCTGTAGTGCACCTTTATAGCCACCCAGTTACGTTGTGACGTTTGGTACACCCAAAGCATTCCTACGGTATCCGGGAGTTGCACAATCTCATGGTCTAAGGAAATGATACTTGACATTAGAAAAGCTCTTAGCAAATGAACTACACGATCTTGTGCTAGGCTTAGGATTGGGTCTTGTCCATCACATCATTCTCCTAATGATGTGATCCCGTTATCAACGACATCCAATGTCCATGGTCAAGAAACCGTAACCATCTATTGATCAACGAGCTAGTCAACTAGAGGCTTACTAGGGACATGGTGTTGTCTATGTATCCACACATGTATCTGAGTTTCCTATCAATACAATTCTAGCATGGATAATAAACGATTATCATGAACAAGGAAATATAATAATAACCTATTTATTATTGCCTCTAGGGCATATTTCCAACATATATATATGTATATATATACATGTTATGCTACTGTAGACAGAGCAATTCACACGGCTTATTAGCAGCAATCGTCTGTGTTATTATTGGTCTTCGCACACATTTCAGATTACGGACCTGTTTGCCGCATATCACACACATCTTGTTCAGTTGAACCATTTCCATTGTGTTTCCTAATCACACATAGTTCATCCCAGTGAACCGTATGCTGTATATCGCACACGCCTTCATCTGGCTGCCCGTTTCTTTTGTTCCACCTCATCGCAAACAGTTAATTGAGCTGAACCATATGCCCTGCATCACACACGCAACTAAATTCTGAACCGTGTTTGAAGCATGTGTCATCGCAAATGTTTTGCACTTTTTGACGATTTTTTTACACCACCGTTTGCGATTATGGCATCGCACACAGTTTCATCGAAGGGTCTCTAATCGCAGTGTCACGTTTGGACCGTCCTGCAGTAGTGATACTTGGTAAGTCCTGAGAGGTAGTTGCTGGGGCACTTCATCTTGGCCAGAGCTCGCCCAAAGTCAGCGACGGCGGAGGCGAGCTGTTCCTCCGGGTGGAAGCGTGGATCAGTGCCACTGACATGTGTACCTACAGGCAACCAGTAAATGGTAGAAGTTAAACTGCAATTGCACAAATTATGTGAAATAATCTAAGACATGGGATGCAGCTCACCTCGACGGCAAACAAAAGCATCAGCCGTTATGACCCTGCGTAAGTACATGGACATGCATGTTAAGTACAACAGGGTTAGCATCCACTAAAAATAGCAAATGGGCAACATCTCTAGTGATATCCTGAGTCATGTATTGTAAGTTTGTTGTTGGTATTGGTCAAATTGAGCTGGACACGGTAATATTTGAACATCACACAGTGTGCAGTACTGAAATAAACAAGGCACGAACATTCTTAATACATCAACCGTACAAATCATAGCCGTTGCAAGTGGTATTGGTAAGATTTAGCTGGTCAGATCTTACCTGTTAAGTCCTGGGGGGTAGTTGCTGGGGGAGTTCATCTGGGCCAGAGCCTGCACCATGTCGGCGGCGGCTGCGGAGGCGAGGTGTTCCTCCGGGTCAACATGCACAGGGGCCATTGTGCCATGGACCGCCATAAGCTCCTGGCAGGGGGATTTGGAGGCATGAGGATGTTTCGCACGTGCCATTTAAGCAATCAGGCCGGGGACGTGATAGAGCGGTGGGTTACCTGACTGGATTCGAGCAGAACATAGATGTGGTTGAAGCTATGGTTGCGGCGGCGGTTTGAGATGCCGGTAGGGGGAGGCGCGAGGGAGGGGGGTACTGAGGGGAAGGGGATGTGGTTGGAGGAATAAATTTTGAAATCGCGTGCCTAATGAAAATTTTGGTGCGAAACTTGAAACTTGGGCGGGGCAAATACACAACACAGACGAAGCGCGTAAAATACTCGTGTGCGAGAAAAAAGAAAGTTGGCATATCCCATCTCCAAAAAAATGTACACATGTACTTGATTTTTTCGGTCGATGGTACGCCTGGTTTATTAGGAAACATCACACAGGTAACTGACTTATGGGTCATTAACGCAAAAATCAACGCTCAAAGCCCTCAAAGGATGCTTTTACCAACATTGTATGTTAATACTACAAACTTAAAGTACTACTGGTAATTTGCTCTAATACTACAAACTTAAACTACTTCTCACATGCTGCCATCGGGGCATGCTGGCCAGACGCTGGCGTTCTCCTTCCCGGCCTTGTAGGCGGCAACCCACCGTGCTTCGATCTCCGCCAAGCTCTCCTCACCACGGTGTGCGGCCTTTTTTTTTCTTGCGGCGGCGGGTGTCGGTGTCAAAACCGGCGGATCTCGGGTAGGGGGTCCCGAACTGTGCGTCTAAGGCTAATGGTAACAGGAGGTGGGGGACATAATGTTTACCCAGGTTCGGGCCCTCTCGATGGAGGTAATACCCTACTTCCTGCTTGATTGATCTTGATGATATGAGTATTACAAGAGTTGATCTACCACGAGATCGTAGAGGTTAAACCCTAGAAGCTAGCCTATGGTATGATTGTTGATGATGTAGTTGTTATCTATCGACTAGCCTGGCCCTGGTTTATATAATGCACCAGAGGCCTAGGATAACAAGAGTCCTAGCCGAATACGCCGGTGGGGAGGAGTCCTTGTCTTGATCACCAAGTCTTGTGGAATCTTCCTTGTATGCGGCAACTGTCCGAACTCGCCCATGAGTATACGGCCATGGGGGTCCTCGGCCCAATCTAACTGATCGGGGGATGACGTGGTGAGTACCCCCTAGTCCAGGACACCGTCAGTAGCCCCCTGAACCGGTCTTCAAGTTGGGGACGCTCCTCGATTCTTCCGAACTGTTCTTCATCTTCGGTCGTCGGTCTTGAAAACTGGTTCAACAAATCTGCTCATCTTCGATCTTGAGGATCGCCGAAGTAAATCCAAAGAGTGTACATGTCGGGTATCCGAGGAGTCCCTTTAACTTCTCGGCCTTTATCAATGCCTTATCATTATTTTTTATGCCACACCTCGGGTTTGAAGTGGTTCTCGGGCGGCAGTGTTCTCTTGCGTCCGAGCTCCAACGCCGGACTGCATTCGAGGTATTTTGCAGCCAAGCACCAACGTCGGACTGCTTCCAAGCTCCAACACCGGAATGTATCCGAGCTCCAAAGCCGGACTGTGTCCAAGCTTTAACGCCGGACTGTATCCGAGCTCCAACGCCGGACTATATCCGAGGTGTCATAGATCACCTTGGTTCAAAAAAGTTGAAAGATTTTAGCCGAGTCTAATGCCGGAAATGCCCTCTATGGAGCTAACCACAGGCGCCCGAGCCTTATGCCGGACTGCTTCCGAGGTGGTGCACCAACTTGGCCATGGGCTGATTTTTATGAATTTAATTCCGAATTGTGCAATGTAATCTCTATGAGATGTATAGCCAGTAGCCCTCAATGTGCGTATTGGCCTAATATCCGAGATGCACCTGAAGGAAAACATGAAACCGCTGATCCTAGTAGCCCCTGAGACTCAGGTCGATGCGCGAAATCGGCCTGAGGATCAACTCCTAGCTCGGCAGCATACGTAGAAATAGACACAGTGTAATATATCAGAGATAATAGTGATCGGCGAACGGGCCCTTGAGAGAGGGTCTTGAGAAGTTGCCGCAATATATTAGCTTGGCTCTATATAGGTCCAGATGATACCTATTGTTGTCCGAAGACGCGTTTGCGCATAGTTCGGTCAAGCCGGACACTAAACACTTTGAATTTTCTGCATTGAATAGGCAATGCAGTAGCCCCCGAGACACTGGTCGGGTGGCAACACCAGATCAGGGGATCGATGTACCCCTTTAATATTTGTAAAAGATAAGCACGAAGCCCAGTAGCCCCCGAGCCTTAATGTGGGCACAGGTGGCCAAATTAAGGATCGATATCCGTAATAAAATCACAAATTATGTGTAATGATTCTATATATCCAAGTACTCTACATCATTAATGCTCGAATCCCCATTGTACAAAACATTGTTGACCGACCATCGGCTTCAACCTCCTCGGCCAACAGCCGAGGAGTGTTTGTCCTACTTTATAAAGCCTTTATGAGGGCAAAGATTTACGGCAAACAAGGCAATCCGGCCATACGGTTTTATAAACAAAGGTACGCGGTGAGATATCTTATATTACTCTTTAACGTAAGAAACATCTTCCAAAGAAAATAGTCCCGCTATCGGTTCCTTTCTTATGCTAAGCATGATCATGAAACCTCAGCTCCGATCAATGTGGGAGGAAAATATTGAGGATTTAGTTTGGGGAAAGTTCCCGAACTCTATGGTATTAATGAACCAAAATTTTTACTTCCGTCGTTGCCGACCAATGCGATCCTTTAAGATTGCTAGCTTTCGGCTTCACCCAGTCTGAGGTACTAACTCGGATGACCCGGTAGTAACAATCACAGAGGTGCTCCCTTTACCGCCTAGCCGAACAATCGGGAACGTAGGGGTAAGCACGGAAGCCAGGCAACCCAGCTTGGCCAAAATCTTAAGTCAAATTGATGCATATTTATGGCTTTATATAATGATAATTACGGAAGGCAACACTTGGATAATGAATACAAATGCTGATGATATATACTTATTTTGACTCCATTGCGACCGTTTATCAGTTGAAAGTGGCCCATCGTCGGCTTCTACCCCTTTGTAGATACTACGCAGGGTGTTTCCGCAATAACAAGACAACCCTTAGCCGACGTCTCGGTGCCCGGAGGCGGCTGTGTTAGCGGAAACGAGGCAATCAGATATCTTGGCTTTATAACTTTCACTTAGCCATAGGAGCTTTAAACTGGGGAAGCTAGCTACGAGCCCCCGGTTAGTGTTCGGCGACGGCTGAGGTCAAGCCGTAAACACTTCGGCCAATGTTATGAACGGCCCATCATTTAACACGGTCATCGGATCACTGACCAGTTTGCGCTTATTGTGACAGTCAGTTTTCGGCTTTCTCCACTGAGGTGCTTAACCATGCGAGCTGGAAGCACAATCGCAGCAGTTCTCCCATTGCACACCTAGCCGAACAAAGCGGAACATAGGAGTCAAGCACAGGAGCCGGGCAACCCAACTATTGACCGAAGACACAATTCGAAACCGATGCATATATAGCAACATCCGAGAATGTTTTTGCCGAATCTCTAAAGGCGTCCGGCGTTGCACTGTGAGACTCATGCGAAAAAACACACAAATAGTTTAAAAGTGCCAAAAGCTTGGAAAACCAAAAAATGTCAGTAAAAACATGACGTCCGAACAAGATCAAGTGTTCGGTGCCAATCCGAGAATTGGAAAAAAAATTGTGCTTCTGTCGTGCTTTAACATGACACATCCGATCTCAAGACTTCGAGTCAAAAAAGGAGCGGTAGAGAAAGATTTTGCAGCGACCAAGAAGAAAACACATCTACTATAAAACAGCTCATATAAATTTAAGAGCCCCCAAGTGACTTGGGTAAAAGAATTTTATGTATAATGATTGTATGTACCGAAGTACTTATATCATATCAGTGTTCACCCAAACTTTAAACGCGTTAACCGACCGTCGGCTTCTCCCTCTTCGGTCAAGGGCCGAAAAGTGTTATGTACTCCACCTGTCGAGAATATCGACGGTGTTTCCGATAACCAGGCAATCAGGTCATAAGGCTGTAACAGACAAAGCGTGCTCAGGGAACTTATGCTATATTACTAACAAAGTGTAAGAAGCATCTTCGAAGAAAATAGTACCCCCACCGATACCTTTCTTCGGTTGCTCATTATTACTATGAGACTTGTGCAATAGATTTTTTGTACTCATGAGTTCCGTTGTGTGCCGACCATGATTGAAAACAATAAGAGCGCTAGCTTTCGGCTTCACCCAGTCTGAGGTTAGAGCTCGGATGACCCGGTCGTGACAATCGCAGAGGTGCTCCCTTTACTCCCTAGCCGAACAATCGGGAACGTAGGGGTAAACACAGGAGCGAGGCAAACCAGCTTGCAATTCACTTAGGTCAATATGGTGCTTATTGTGGCGTAATACACAAACAAGGAACGAAGCCATACAAGTATAATCATATGCAAGAGGAAAAGCTCCATCAAGGGAGCCCCCAAATAAAAAGGGGATTTGAGTATGTGTGTCCCAAACAAAGTTATGACAAAGAATATTTTCACAAACAACTTTAAAAAAAAGTATAATGCTTGGTCGAACCAAACGAGGTTAAAAATTTAAAGCTTTGAGCATGAAAGCGACTTAGCTGGTTAATGCGTTCGGCATTGATGACGTGGTCCGAGCTTGATGCGGTACAAGGTTCCATCCCCCAAGCCGGTCCCGAGGTGGCGGAGCGAAGAGCTCGGCACTCCGAAGTGGTGACGTAGCACGGTCAATGTAGGCCGACAGAGTGACGCCGAAGAGACCACGTGACGTAGTGAAAGTCCATTACCTGCACATGTAAAATAGTGCAGGCCAACAACAATAATATAAATATATAAAAATCCTTGCATAATTAATTTACGCAAAACAAAATGGATGTGGCCTGGCGCCGAAGCCAATGTCGATGCAGGGCGTCGGCGTGACACAATGAAGGCGTGACAAAGCCTGAATTTGCAGGGTGATCCGGGTTTCGGATGCGGCGTTCGCCGAACTATGTACGGAAACCGGCCGAACCACCACGCGACCGTCTTTAATGTGGCCGCCATTTGATAGACCTGTGTACAGATGATAGAACAAACCAGAGTAGTAATTCCTTAAGAAAAATAAACCCAACAGCCGAAAATTGTTAGGATTAATAGCACCTGGTTTATTTGTTGTACCAGTCCGAAGAAAAGCGACTCCTAAAATTGGGAATTGATCCGCATACCCATTGTCTGATGGGCGATAAAGCGACGGCATGGCGAAGCCCTCGGTCCAGCTAACGTGACGAAGCTGGTCGGCTGGTGACGTTGAAGTCACCGGAGTATGTTGATGAAGAAATAGCCAAGTCCCCTGTCTAGCCGAGGTGACGGAGTAGGTCGGTAAGGAGTCGTTGCAGCTGCCATGTCAGCCGAGGTGTTGAAGTAGTTCGGCGTGATGGATATCGGCTCGAAGAAGCAACAGTGCGGCCATGCCGACGCAGGTCGTAACTTGTGACGCGGCCAATGCTGCTTTGATGAAGTGACCATGCGGCGATGCCGGTGTGCCTGCTCCGTGTAATCCGCGGGGCGGCGATGTTGGTGATGATTTATCCTTGGCGATTCCGAACTCTAATTCAGCTCGCCGAGGTGAGGATCCGAAGAAGTTGAGCTCGGCTCAAAAAGCGACGACATATCTAGCGCAGGTCGGCGGCTGTGGAGCTATATTGCCGGACTGGTCTGACACCAGCGTGATGGCGAAGATTACCTCGGAGGAGGTTTAAAATTTTATGGGCACGTGTTAAGAACAACGCGCAATACCTTAGAATAAAATTCCTTTAAAAAGGTTGTCCAATATCATGTTCATAAAGAAACATGAATTCGGGTCGGATCCGTATTCGCGCAGAAACCAGATATGAAAAGTGATACACTAATCGGAAGGTTCCCGGAGTTTGGACGGTCGGATCGAGCTGAAAGTTTGAGGGGTGGTAGATATGGGAATTCCACAGCAAATGAACGGTTGGATATTCCAAAGGACCTCCGAGCTGGGATCTGGAGACCACGCCCTAAACTCATCCAGAATCCCGTCCAGGTTTGACAGGGCACCAGTATATCGTAGATCGCCGGAGATTCCTCCATCGGAACTCGACGAAATTTTGCAGGGTTGTTGTAGACTCAATTCCGTAAAATTCCACCAAAGCAATCGTTAAAACGACACTCGAGGAGGCGGTGGCGGCGGATACAAGTTCGCCGTCCAGAAAAATAGCACGGTCGCCCGAGGGCAATGTTGACGTTGAGCCCCCGAGCTCCATGGATGATTCCTCCATGATCTTGATAGAGATCGGAGTTGATGTTGATGAAGGCCCTCATCGGAACATGACGATTGGAGGCAGGGCACAGTCCTCGGTCAAGCCAAGGTGACCAGTCGAGCCGGTGACGAAGATGTCGATGTCGCAGTTAATCTGCAGACAAGCCATTGATCTTTTTGCCGATCACACAGCGGAACTCTCAATGAAAGCACCAATGTCGGTGTCAAAATCGGCGGATCTCGGGTAGGGGGTCCCGAACTGTGCGTCTAAGGCTAATGATAACAGGAGGCGTGGGACACAATGTTTACCCAGGTTCGGGCCCTCTCGATGGAGGTAATACCCTACTTCCTGCTTGATTGATCTTGATGATATGAGTATTACAAGAGTTGATCTACCACGAGATCATAGAGGCTAAACCCTAGAAGCTAGCCTGTGGTATGATTGTTGATGATGTTGTTGTTATCTATCGACTAGCCTGGCCCTGGTTTATATAATGCACCAGGGGCCTAGGATAACAAGAGTCCTAGACGACTACGCCGGTGGGGAGGAGTCCTTGTCTTGATCACCAAGTCTTGTGGAATCTTCCTTGTATGCGGCAACTGTCCGAACTGGCCCATGAGTATACGGCCATGGGGGTCCTCGGCCCAATCTAACTGATCGGGGGATGACGTGGTGAGTACCCCCTAGTCCAGGACACCGTCAGCGGGACTCTCTTTTCTTGACTGCTTTCTGCCTTTTCCGCTCCTTCTATGCGGCTTTGGCCGCCTCTAGATCCACCACCCATTCGGCCATGGCAGCCTCAAAGTCCGCCCATGTAACTGTCTGGCCGCCGGCGGCGATGAACTCCGCGCGGCAAGATGCCATCGCTTCCTTACCATGTGTGCGGTCACGGGCGGCGAGGAACGCGGCGTGGCGGGATGCCATCGTTTCCTTACCAGTTACTGTGCACCGCGGTGCCATGGACGATGCCTGGAGAGAGCTCTGGGACGGAGGGGCCGGACATCCGTATGGTGTGGTGGTATTCAAGAGCTCAACGACAAACGCCAACAAAAATTTGGCTTCCCTTACAATTTTGCTCGTTCATTATCACACACGGTTCATCTCCGTCGCTTCCGGAAACAGTGTGCGCTGAGCCTATTGTGTGTTGCGTTATGATTGGCCGGAACCCCAGCCACGCGGATCGCGCGTGTGCACCGTAGGATGGGCCGCGATCGAACGGCAATCCACGTCCCTCACATCACACCCGTGCACCTGTAGCTGGATTGGATTTATATGCGCTAACTGCCTAGAAAATGCACATAATCCCCTAAATATGGTAAATGAGCCCGGAAAAATGCAAAATTTGAACACGGTGATTTGCAGGGTGTATGTTCATCGTAGAAAAAAACTCTAGGGCAAAGAACGAAGAAAATTTGGATTCCCCTTCAATCTTGGGGATTTCCCTCTCGAAAGCATGGAACTTCCTCGGTGATGGTTTGATTTATGAAGGGCGTGCATGACGACATAAGCCAAACCTTCTCAAATTTTTACCAGGGCATGGTGAGGTCATACCATGGCACCATGCCAGGCGTCATGTTTTTTAAGAATTTATTTCATTTTTTCTATAGTTGAAAACCCAACAAACAAACATTTGTGGTTGGCTATTGCCACACATTTCATCGAAATATCTGTCCATTATTCCTTGTAAAAGGCATGAGAATTTACTAAATGGCACGAGCATGGTTTTCTAGGCCGTTCTTGTGGACCATTTCATGCACCGATTGTTTGAACTTGAATTATGCACATTAATGCCTAGGAAATGCACATAATCCCCTAAATATGGCAAATGAACCCGGAAAAGTGCCAAATTTGAACACGGTGATTTGCAGGTTGTATGTTCATCGTAGAAAAAAACTCATGGACAAAGGACAAAGGAAATTTGGATCCCCCTTCAATCTTGGTGATTTCCCCCTCGAAACCATGAAACTTCCTCTGTGACGGTTCGATTTATGAAAGGCGCGCATCACGACATAAGGAAAACATTCTCCAAATTTTACCAGGGCATGGTGAGGCCATACCATGGCACCACGCCAGGCGTCATGTTTTCCAACCATGTGTTTCATTTTTTGTATAGTTGTTAACCGATTAAACGACGCGTTTATGGTTGACTATTGCCACACATTTCCTTGAAATATCTGCCTATTCCTTGTAAAAGGCATGAGAATGTACTAAATAATACGAGCATGATTTTCCAGACTGTTCTTGTGCACCTTTTCATGCACCGATTGTTCGAATTTGAATTATGTCCATTAATGCCTAGAAAATGCACATAATCCCCTAAATATGGTAAATGAGCCCGGGAAAATGTCAAATTTGAACATGTTGCATTTGGGCGATATGTTGGTCGTTGGAAAAAAACTGAATGAGAAACTAGGACAGAAATTTGGATTCCCTTTAATCTTGGGGATTTCCCTCTCGAAAGCATGGAACTTCCTCGGTGATGGTTTGATTTATGAAGGGCGTGCATGACGACATAAGCCAAACCTTCTCAAATTTTTACTAGGGCATGTGAGGTCATACCATGGCACCATGCCAGGCGTCATGTTTTTAAGCACTTATTTCAATTTTTCTATAGTTGAAAACCCAACAAACAAACATTTGTGCTTGACTATTGCCACACATTTCATTGAAATATCTGTCATTATTCCTTATAAAGGCAAGAGAATTTACTAAATGGCACGAGCATGGTTTTCCAGGCCGTTCTAGTGGACCCTTTCATGCACCGATTGTTTGAACTTGAATTATGTGCATTAATGCCTAGGAAATGCACACAATCCCCTAAATATGGCAAATGAACCCGGGAAAATGTCAAATTTGAACATGTTGCATTTGAGGCGGTATGTTGATCGTTGGAAAAAAACTGAATGACAAACTAGGACGGAAATTTGGATTCCCCTTCAATCTTGGGGATTTCCCTCTCGAAAGCATGGAACTTCCTCGGTGATTGTTCGATTTATGAAGGGCGTGCATGACGACATAAGCCAAACCTTCTCAAAATTTTACCAGGGCATGGTGAGGTCATACCATGGCACCATGCCAAGCGTCATGTTTTTTAAGCACTTATTTCAATTTTTCTATAGTTGAAAACCCAACAAACAAACATTTGTGGTTGACTATTGCCACACATTTCATCGAAATCTCTGTCCATTATTCCTTGTAAAAGGCATGAGAATTTACTAAATGGCACGAGCATGGTTTTCCAGGCCGTTCTTGTGGACCCTTTCATGCACCGATTGTTTGAACTTGAATTATGTGCATTAATGCCTAGGAAATGCACACAATCCCCTAAATATGGCAAATGAACCTTGGAAAATGTCAAATTTGAACACGTTGCATTTGAGGCGGTATGTTGATCGTTGGAAAAAAAATGAATGACAAACTAGGACAGAAATTTGGATTCCCCTTCAATCTTGGTGATTTCCCTCCCGAAATCATTGAACTTCCTCGGTGATGGTTCGATTTATGAAGGGCGTGCATGACGACATAAATCGAACCTTCTCATCTTTTAACCAGGGCACGGTGAGGCCATACCATGGCATCATGCCAGCCGTCATGTTTTTCAAGCACATATTTCATTGTTCTATAGTTGATAACCCAGTAAATGACATGTTTGTTGTTGACTATTGCCACGCATTCCATTGAAATCTCTGCCCATTCCTTGTAAAAGACTTGAGAAATTACTAAATACAACGAGTATGGTTTTTCTAGACCGTTCTTGTGCACCCTTTCATGCACCGATTGTTTGAATTTGAATTACGTGCATTAATGCCTACAAAATGCACATAATCCCCTAAATATTGTAAATGAACCCGGAAAAGTGTCAAATTTGAACACGGTGATTAGCAGGGTTTATGTTCATCGTAGGAAAAAACTCATGGATGAAGGACAAAGGAAATTTGGATTCCCATTCAATCTCGGTGATTTACTATCACACTCGATTCATCTCCGTCGCCTCTGCGAACCGTGTGTGTTCACTCACACATGCAAAAGGAAAAAGAAAACCCTCGCCCACTTCGTCCCCACTCACTCGCCGCGGACTCCTCCGCACCCTAAGCTCGACGGCTGTTAGCGGCGGGCGTAGGTCGCGCTCCAAATGGCACCGGATTTCGCCCCTACTATTTTCCGCCGCCTATCTACACCGACATTCTGGACTCTGGTCGACTGGGGTTTTCTGCGGGATTGGGCCGGGGATTTTTCTCATGGAGAAGGTAATCAACTTAATTAGCGAAATATTCACTCATTTCTTATCGCAGTCCGTCCGTCGCTGTTAATCAACCGGCGGAAATCACCATCGAATCATTTTTGTTCTAGCTGATTCGTGGGTGTTCATTCATGTGTCCACAGTGGGAGCACAAATCGGGCAACTGTGGTCGTGGCCAGTCGAAAACGAAGTTCTATCTCACCATTTCGAATGACTTCAGGGAGCGCTCGGTATGTTCAATCTCAACCGACCACGGTCACCATGGCCTAAATTTGTGAACATATACCGTCTGTTGCTACATTATCTATATATTTGCATCAAATCTTTGTTACATTATCTAATTTTAATTCTATATTTTTGTACTTTTCTTTCATCTATATATATGGACCTGTTCTATCAGTTACTCCCATATTTGCATCTTGCTCTGTTATTTCAATATATCTAATTTACGATCTTAATTTTCATTTCAAGCAGTACATCCTTGCTTTGTCAGAACAGGAGTAGAAGGAAATCTCGGGCTTTACTTTGCTGATGACTCCCAGGATGTCATATTGACAACGCAGCATGGATTTACAATGATGGTTAGCGTAAAACTTGATAAAGATGGTCACTCCTATTTTAATGCGGACCTTTGGAGAAAAATGTCTAAGTGTTATGAACTGAAAGCTGGCAATAAAATTCTAGTGCGTGCACCACAACCTGGTCTATTTAACATGGATGTTTACTTCCCCAACGTCATCAGCCGATCAAAGTCTGATCGAGGTTAGTGTCCTTTCAACTTTCTCCATGCTGTCATATTACTATTTACGCAACCAATTGATCACTATTTAAGCAACCAATTGTGATATCATATTCTGACTCCGTTCCTAGGCAGTAACAAATTCTATTTACCAATTTATGCGCACTATATATTCTTCTGCCATGTTCTGAATAAATAATACCTTTGCACCTTTTAAGCAGGATATGTTGGATGCATAGTGAACGATCTGTATGTTACTATGCGTACCAAATTTCGCTGGAAGGACTTGAAGCATGTCATAAACTTTGTTGATAATCTGACAGAGATAGCAGAGCGTATGAACGCTGGATTTTGGATGGGATTAATTAGACCTATGTTGCACACACTGAACAAGACCAATTGTGTGCACAAAACGCTGGTAAAAAGTCTTATTTTAATGTTGATGCTCATAAACTATATATATCTTCAACGATATGTTACAATTGTTTTTATTCTACATGTCAACAGAAATTGCCCCTGTAGCAGTTCCTGGATCGATTTCCCGGCGTGGTCGAATTACACTTGTTCCTGCTAATAACGCCAAAGTGATTGCAAGGTACTGCATTTCCCGCAGAAATGGAACCATTCAAATTAACATGTTCTCGCTTCTCGTGGCAATGCATCCATATTGGAAAATTGGAGTGTTCTACTCATGCTCTACCAAGGCACAGGAGGGCTCTTCCTTTTCATTGACGAGATGCCGAGTCGCCGTGATCAAGCTGCTTCCAGTGGATAGTTGTGGTTGTTGGCCCTCAGCCTCTTAAAATGTGCTAGCTGTTACTATATATGTTAAGTATGTAGATATGGACCATATGGTTGTCGGCCCTTAGCCTCTTAAAATGTGATAGTTGTTACTATGTTAAGTATGTAGATATGGACCATATGGTTGTCAAAACCATGTTACGAAGATCCTCCTTTTGTCGAATAGTGTAACCACTATATATATGTTACTCAAATGCTGTTACCCAAGTTCATAAATTTTCATGGAAAGTATTAGTAGCGTACATAGTTCATTGACTTTAAGCATGTGCCCGATGTCCAGAAGGCATTTGCATATTAACTGTCCATATTGCAAATTCACACACATGTTAACATAAGGAAACGTATGTGTAACATACTAATCATCGCACACGAGTACTCGCAGACGCATCGTGTGCGATACTCCGCCATTGCAAGCAACTAGTTTGCATTTTTCAAAGTTTTTTGTACACACAGAATCACACACGAAGTAACTGCATTGACCGTTTGTGTTGTAATTTCTCATCGCAAATAGTTCATCGGAGTCGGCTGTTTGCCATGTATCACACACATCTTGTTTACACGACTCGTTTGTGTTCTTTTGGCTCATCGCAAACAGTTCATCCATGTGAACTGTATGCCGCATATCACACACATCTTGTTAAGTTGAACCATTTCTGTTGTGTTCCCTAATCGAAAACAGTTTGTCCGAGTTAACCGGATGCCATATATCGCACACACATTGATATGGCTGCCCGTTTCTGTTGTTCTACCTCATCGCAAACAGTTCGAATGGATTAACCGTGTGTCCTACATCGCACACACATTGTTATGGCTGCCCGTTTCTGTTGTTCTGCCTCATTGCAGACAGTTTGAATGGATTAACCGTGTGTCCTACATCACACACGCCACTAAAATCTGAACCGTGTTTGATGGCTCAGCCATTGCAAACATGTTGCACCTTTTTGACGGGTTTTTTACACCACCGTTTGTGATTATTGCATCGCACACAGTTTCGGCAAAGGGTCTCTGATCGTAGTGTCGCGTTAGCAGTATCCTGCAGTAGTGATGCAAAGACTACATGGTTAAATCACAAATTAACGATGGCATGTGCAACCTTTTACCTGCCGCTGGTGCTTGGTCGCTCTGCCAAAGCCCTACTGACTAATATACCAGTCGGATCCGCATCCGCAGATAGTAATGACAATGCAGAGCAATTTGTTTGCTTATCATCGTCCGGGTGCCAAGTTTGTAAGTACACTAATATTACTTGCTAGTATTACAATGGCATGTATGGTCTAAAAAATGTTCCTATTTTCTAGCAAATTAAATTTCGAATTCGGTCTGCTTTCTTTGAGGATGTCAGAAATATACTAAGTGGATTACACTCAATTGTTCTAGATTGATTTTGTTATACTACTACCTGGAACAGATAATCTTTATAAAGTTCAAGCCTTATTTGGTGGTTTTTCGCTTTATTTCACAAGAATCAAAAGCAAGTGTATATGCTAGCTATCTAGAGTTTACAAGCAACTGGACCATTGGCAAGCAGGTGACAGCAAATCAATCCATAAATCAAAAGCAAGGCCTTTATTTGTAGATCATCAAAAAAGAAACACTCGGTCTTATTGTTGGGGAACGTAGCATGCAATTTCAAAAAAATTCCTACGATCACGCAAGATCTATCTAGGAGATGCATAGCAACGAGAGGGGGGAGTGTGTCTACATACCCTCGTAGACCGAAAGCGGAAGCGTTATGTTAACTCGGTTGATGTAGTCGAACGTCTTCACGATCCAACCGATCTTAGTACCGGACGTACGGCACCTCCGTGTTCAGCACACGTACAGCTCGATGACGTTCCTTGAACTCTTGATCCAGCAGAGGGTCGAGGGAGAGTTCCGTCAGCATGACGGTGTGGTGATGGTGATGGCGATGTGATCCGTGCAGGGCTTCCCCTAAGCACTATGATGCTTTGATCGGAGGCATAAACTATGGAGGGGGGCACCGCACACGGCTAAGAGAATAACTATTGTGCCTTTGGGGTGTCCCCCGCCCCCGTATATAAAGGAGGGGACACTACAAAAAAAGACACATCCGTGACATTTTGGGCCGAACGAAATTTTTCAGTCATGCTTAAGACACTTCTATGACGATAATTGTGACAAAACCCGGTATCATCATAGATGTGGTGGGATCCTACTTCTATGACAAAAAATCATGACAGAAAATGGGCTTTTCGTCCTGGGTGGGCCGGAGATGCAGCTGCATGACATTCTTTGGGCCGTCCATGACGGAAAAAACCGTGGTAGAAGCGAGGGCGAGGAAAATATCGGGGTGTTCCCGGTTACGGTGGGTGGTCAGGGCCGAGCGATGCACGGAGGTTTGCGTGTTTCTCTCATACACGTACACGCGTGTGTGCAAGGTGTTGCGCTCTAACTGAACCCGAGCGAGGCGTTGGGATCTAACTGAACCCGAGCGATCGATCCCTTGCCATTAGCTGAACCCGAGTGATTCCTTCACTACTGCTTCTAACTGAAGCCGATCGAACCCTGCTGCCTCCTTCCCTTGATGAACAGTGAGCGTTGTTGGGGGTGGGGGTTTGGATGAACAGTTCCCAGTGGGGGTTGGATGAACAGGACCCCGTGGTGTTGCCTCTGGATGAACAGGACCCCAATCGATCGAGCCGGTTGGGGGTGGATGAACAGGACCCCGTGGAGGGCTGGATGAACAGGACCCCGTGGAGGGCTGGTTGAACAGTAGCCGGTGGAGGGCTGGATGAATAGTAGCCCGTGGCGGGGTGGTTGAACAAGACCCCGTGGAGAGGGTTGGTTGAATAGTAGCCGGTGGAGGAGCGGTGGAGGCTGGATGAACAGGAGCCCGTGGATGAACAGTCGCAGGTGGAGGCTGGAGGAGGTCGACGCTGGATGAACAGTAGCCCGTGGAGGCAGTCGACGGTGGAGATGAACGGTATCCCGTGGAGTCCCGTTTTGCGGTACGCCACACCTTTCCTGATGAACAGGACCCCCGTTTCGACCATAGCGCTCCAACACAAGTCCGTTTCCTCCATTTTGCGGTACGCCACACCCCTCCCGATCAACAGGACCCCGTTTCGACCATAGCGCTCCAACACAAGTCCGTTTCCTCCATTTTGCGGTACGCCACACCCCTCCCGATCAACAGGACCCTGTTTCGATCGTAGCGCTCCAACACAAGTCAGTTTCCTCCATTTTGCGGTACGCCACACCCCTCCCGATCAACAGGACCCCGTTTCGACCATAGGAGGTCCAAGAGAAGTCCGTTTCCTCCATTTTGCGGTACACCAGACCCCTCCCGATGATCAGGATCTCATTTCGACCGTGGCTGGTCGAACATAAGGCCGTTTCCTCCGTTCTGTGGTACGCCAGGCCTCGTTTTGATCGGCTGTTCCGTCCAAGCCGGTTGGCTCCTGATGAAAACGACGACGACGCAGTTTCTCCGTTCTGACCCAGCCTTGTACATGAGCCCTGGCCGTACGTATGCGCGAGTAGGCGTTCGAGACCCCGCCCATATGTACGTATGTGGCCGTATTTACTTTCTTGCACTCTGGACGCTGTACGTACATGTACACGATATTAACGGGACTGTGTGACATGCTACGTGCCCGCCTCTACTACGACACATGCGCGCCTCTACTACGACACGTGCCCTTCCTTACATGGCCACGGTTCATCGCTGCAGCCTGCAGACAGACCGATCGACCAGTATGTACGTACACGTTCGCCACCAGTATGACAACGCTACGTACGCTTCGACCAGGTGGGTCCCGACTTTCAGGCACTTCCTTGCGTGCAAAGATGTAGCTGGTGGGTCCCAGCAGTCAGGGGGAAACATTTTTTTCACGAAATACGGTGGCCTGTCCGGTGTGTCCCAGCTGTCAGGTGGAGGAATAATTATTTTGCGCGTAATAAGGAGGCACTTCCTTGTTGCTGCCGTGGACCCAGCTGTCAGCCTCTCCACGTACAGTACTCTTCCAATGGAAGTCATTCCTTGACCACGTTGACCACGCCGCGCCGAGAGCACCAGGGCGGTGGACGACGACGAGGCCTAGGAAGGGGACGACACGGAGCCGGGGAAGACGCGGCAGTGGAAGCCCACGCGGAGAGGAGTACGAGGGTTCACTGGTTCGGCTGCGGTGTGAGGCTGCCGTCGCTGCAGAATAATAGGGGGTGTGGGTGAGTGGATGGCCTGGCCAGCGGTGAGGCCTCCGCGCCATCATAGCCGGCCATGGGAGGCAGGAGCACGTGGCACGACCGACACTGGTTTGGGCGGCTGGAGCAAGAAGACCAGAGGTTGAAGAAGTATTACTGCCGTTGGATGGACATCGTATGGTCACTGGAGCTAGAATCGTTCATATTGACTAAGTTGACAAAGCCCTCCATCCCCGTCAACTTAGTAGGCCCACAAGTCAGCCTCCCACTATGGTGGGTCCCAGCTAGCAGGGGGTATTCATTTTTTTGTGCGTAATAAGGAGGCACTTCCTTGCGTGCGAAGATATAGCTGGTGGGTCCGACCTGTCAGCGGGGGAACATTTTTTTCGCGAAATACAGAGGCCCTTCCGGTGGGTCCCAGCTGTCGGGTGGAGGAATCATTATTTTGCGCATAATAAAGAGGCATTTCCTTACGTGCAGCTGTGGACCCAGCTGTCAGCCTCTCCACGTACAGTCCACTTCCGATGGATGTCGTTCGTTGACCACGTTGACCACGCCGCGCCGAGAGCACCAGGGCGGTGGACGACGGCGAGGCCTAGGAAGGGAACGACACGGAGCTAGGGAAGACTCGGCAATTGTTTCCCACGCGGAGGGGAGTACGAGGGTTTACTGGTTCGTCTGCCGTTGCCAGAGAATAACAACAGGTGTGGGTGAGTAGAGGGATGTATAGGCCAGCGATGGGAGTACGGTAGGGCGATGACGCCTGCGCGGCAGCATAGCCGACCGCGGGAGGAGGGAGCAGGCAGTCCCACCGGTGCTTGGTTGAGCGGCTGGAGTAGTAAGAGCAGAGATTGAAGAAGCACGACGGCCGTTGGATGGACATCCAACAGTCACCGCTCTCGTGTGTTGACTAAGTTGACACGGCGTTGCGTGTGCGTTAACCTTTTTTAGGAAATCATACGTGTCAACCTGTAGCAGGCGCACAAGTCAGCCTCAAATCTGTGGAAAACAGCATACAGACCATCTGCCATTATTTCTAATAATTTAAGCCGATTTGCTAATTCTTAAGAATTTTTTTGGAGCCGATCTTCTTTTTGTTAGCATTACACCCCATATTGTGGCCACGGTTAAAAATTATACGAAATTTTGCATATTTCGGTGCAGTCAACTGTTTTTAATCCCAAAATATCGAGTCACATTCAAACTATTTTGAAACATAATTTATATAAATATGAAATCCAAATAATTGTCCATGCATAAAAATCAATGGAATTTAAAATCTTGTAATGAAAAAAATGAAACTAATTCCCGGTTTGATGTGTTTTAAAAATGTACAGCCCATTTCTAGGCAAACTGAATGAAACTCTCCTCATCTTGAAAGATATGCAGCCCAGCAGGGCTAATAAAGCAAGTAGGCCTCGTTTGTGTATTTCTTTAAAAAAATAGAACCGGGCTAGCCATTTTCAGCAAGAAAAAAACACAACTGGGCTCATGATGTGGTAAACATAAATAAAACCCTGGCTAGACGGGCCACAACCCCCGCACAGCCCCGTTGTTACCTTGATCCGTCGCTAAAACTAGTATGAATAACAACTGTTTGTTCCTCAAATTAAAAGTAAATAACAACTGCATGACCTGCTGGGTCCCTGGTGTCAGCCGCTCGTTGTGTATTCTCTCATTTATTGACTACGTTGACAATGGCGTGAGCCCCAGATGTCCAACCATGAGGAGAACCATTTTTTTGGGCTTGCAATAACGAGGCACTTGCTTGCGTACTACCATGACGCTGGTGGGTCCCTACTGTCATCCTCTCCACGTACAGTCATCTCATTGTTCCTCTCGGTTGTTGACGACGTTGACAACACAAGAGGGCGGTGCACCGCGCACGGCGAGCGAACCAAGGCGGAGGACGACGGCGAGGCCTCGGACAGAACGAACAGGAGCGGTGGAAGATGCGTCGGTCCAGTCGCAGGCGGAGGGGAGTACGAGGGTTGACTGGTTCGGGTGCGTGTTGGGGCTGACATCGCCTGAGAATAACATGACGTGTGGGGGAATAGAGGGAGGGAGTAGCCAATGTTGGAGGGTACGGTAGGGAGGCAGAGGCGCAGCCAGCCATGGGAGGCGGGAGCAGGCAGAGCCGACGGGGTGGTTTGGTTTGAGCGGCTGGAGGAAGAAGAGAAGAGATAGAAGATACACGACAAATGTTGGATGTCAATCCAACGGCTGGTAGGAAGAATCGTTTTTTGACTAGCTAGTAAGTCGACACCACCTTGGATAGGCTATTTCCTCGTGGGTCCCAAATGTCAGAATCCAAATCTGTCACGGTCATGCAGCCTTTCCTATGAAAATTTACAGCCCATTTGGTGTGCTAGTTCAAAATAAGTTTGTGGGTGCTGGTGGGGGCTAATCACTTGGCTTCTGTAATGCACAGTGAGCTCAAGCAGCCGGCGAGAGTGATGCTATTTCCCTTGGTTGGGATTTGTTACAATATTTCACTCTAAATTAAACGAATGGCAAGCCATTTGCCTTGTTTCAAAGAAAATATGACAGTCACAGCCGAGTTGAAAAGGGCAAGAACATCTAACTCCCGCTTACAAACTATACAAAAGCACGAGGGTTAATTGTTCATCAGGTTTAGACAAAACCCAGGTTGAAAAGGGCAACAACATCTAACTCTAGCACTGTTTTCGGCAGTCACAGTCAAATGGATCGGTCAGGTCCATAGAATGAACATCCCGGGTCGTAAAATTTACTGGATTATGACCACCATATGTTGTAAATAGAAGCCAGACATGTTCAGAAGCTCTTTTGCCCACCTGAAACTCCTTTTTTTGCTCTTCGACATACCCATCCGTCAAATCCATGCTGCTGATAAACTTAAGCCTGATGGACAATAGTAACCTCGCATTCAGCAGGAAGAATGTGACAAATCTAGTGTTTGCATGGTTGGCTACATATCGTTCTAGCGTTATTGTCTTCAATCGAATGTCATGAGAAGTGAGAAAATCCTGGTGCTTACGAATCCACCGATTGGTTATAACTTTCTTACCCCGTCCTGTTGCCTAAATAGACATGAAGATTGAAAACAGTTAAGGTCTAAAAAAAGAGTGTCGAAAGAGCAACAGCTGAACGGTTAATTCTAGTACACTATATGCGGGCTTCCAATGTGCGTGAAATTATCACCTTTATATACAACTTCTCCAGACATGGAAAGCATTGCAGCAAGCCAATAATCTTGTTCAGATCAAAACTATTCATTTGGATATATAAGATCTTGACAGAATCCAGCACCATTGATAGGCTATCCATGGAGAAACTCTTCATTGAGCATAGAACATAATATTAGTACAAAATGTGTACTCCAAGATGTTATATAACTTATGCGTAAAAATTTAAAATGCAACTTATGGTTACAAGTGTAGATGATAATATAAAGTACTTGAAGAACTGTGGAGCCAAACACCATCTTGAAATGAGCATAGAGATCATGTATTACACCCAAGGTCTCCAGTTTAGGCGCAAAGAGGATGGTTATTTGCGACGGTGAATAACTAGAATCAAGGATCAACCTTTGAAGTGAAGGGGCATCTTGGATGATGAGCTGCCTTCCGTCAAAAGAGATTCCAATCTTACAAGGTTAGGTGACTTTATTTGGAGACAACCGATTCTAACTGTGAAAACAAGCACCAAGCACTCCAGGGTAGGGCAACTGGAGTGGACGATGCTGTGCAATGAGGCCTCCGATATACGAACCCGCACAAGTGAAAATTTCTTGAGAAATGAGAGTCGAAGGTTTAGTACCAGATTATCTGGTAGGTAGCACAGTGCAAAGGTGGCGGTGTGGAGAGAGGAGGAAAACCGTGAGATGGACATCGGTGCCGAGGGCACAAGTACATGGCGTTCGGTATCTCGTAGGTGTTTCCAGGGGAATAGTATAACTCAAGCAGCTGTAGTTCTGTGAATTCAGGGGATTTCAGCCAGGCGTCCACCATGCAGGGCATGGTATGCTTGCTCAGGTAGCATGACAGGATGCAGAGGCTTTGAACGGGGCCCTGGTGGGAGGAGATGATGGCTCTAGGGATTTCAAAATCATTGAAGAGAGATAGCTGATGAAAGTCGAGTTTAAGGGGCACGACACGCCATAGAGGTCGCCACCGAATTGAGAGGACTTGGGTGCAGCAGCAATCCTTGGTGGGGAGAAGCGAGATGATCTCCCCAAGGATGGCGCCAGGAGATCGCTGATGCGGTCCACCCGAGATTCTACGGGTTCCTGGGATCCGGTGGGGGCGGGGTCGCCGCTTCTTCCTGCGCTGCCGGGTGCGGGATCTACAACAGGCGCCACCGCTGGCGGGAGCCTCATCTTCTTGGCGCTAGGGTCAGCCGACTCCATTTTCCTCGAGGGCATCCCGTCGCGCTCACGGATTTGAGCAGAGTAACGAATGACGAGCCTAGTTGTAGTGCGAGTGAAGAAGAAGGGAAGCTGGGGTTTTTCCGTAGTAGTGAGGAAGAAGCGGAGCTAGGGTTTTCTGTAGGAGTGAGGTGAGGAATTTGGGGGTACGAGTGGAGTGAGCTGACGTGAGGTGGTTGGGAGTGAGGAGGAAGAAGAGCACCTAGGTTTTTTTGGGGGGCGGTGTGCTGGGTGTGGGTAGTGCCTCTCATTAAGTAAATATATGGGCTTTTGAATTGATTTTATTATTTACTAGGGTGGATGGGTTGTTTTGTCTTGGGCCTAGAGAAACAATTACTACTAGTAAAGTGGAGGCACTCTACAACTACCTAGAAAAACAATTACTACTAGTACAGTGGATACACTACCGCTTCTGGCTCCTCATAGGTCATCGAAATGTCTCCCTCTACTGAATGCCGTTTTAATTTTGTTCACCGACATGCGGGCCATGCAGCGCGCGGGCCCAAATGCCATCCACCAAATTAGAAGGCAATATGCAGGCGGAGAGTCACCCCGGTCGTAGCGCGACAGTAATGAGCCGTCGTATCACAAAACCCCGCCTCCCCACAGTCTAAGTTTGACGGATGAAGAAACCATCATTTCACTCTTCGCTGAATCCCCTTCTCCCTCACCATCTTCAAGAAAGCCAACACTTGCATCTGCCACTGTTCTTCTCTCCCAACGAAGGGAAGGTAAGCGGATCCGTGATGTTGGTATATTTTTGTTCAGAGAAAAAAAAGAACTTTTGCAAAGCAGTAACCGATCCCACTCTCTTTTTTGTTTTGTTGTCATTGCGATTGTGTTTTCCTTTTAGTGGTCTCCTAGTATTCGTCAGTTTCATGATGGACCAAGGAGAACCAGGAAAAGATCTGCCGATATTGGAGCAGACGCGGGAGGCTGATCCCCACGAGACAGAGAGCTCCAAGAAGATGGAGGCAAGCACCGAGCCGACCCCAGATATGCTCACGGCCACTACTGAGATGGTCAATGCCCCGTTTGAGGTTACAACCCCCGTGGCACTGCAGGAGCAGTTTTCCCCCCTTCGAGGATGCGTCCCCCCCCCCCCCCCCCGCTGAGCTGGCCAAGGTGATTTTCTTCTTTGCCGATCTCGATTGTGTTTTTTCATCTAAGTATGTGGTGGTGAATATTGCATTCTCAGTTCAACTGTCTATTCAACAAATTAATGGAAGTTGGATCTATCAATATATATGGTCTTGGACCGTCAATAATGTTTTTTCTTTAGAATTTGGGTGCCATGCTATACATAGTGGTTTAAATAACTTGTGTTTCTTATACTAGAAAGTATTTCAGAATTTGTTTCTGTTTCAATTAGAGCCCTGATGCAGACAAGGATTGTGTGGTTGTACATGTCACTCGCTATGAGGCGGATGACATGAATATACGCACTAGGAAAACATAGTTCTTAGGCTGTTGGATCCTGAAGCCATCTGTGCTTATAACGATGTCGAGTTGCATGTATTCCAGCCTCACTGTTGTCATGCGTGTTGTCCAGGGTGTACTAAAGCACAAGAAGTTCAAAGCTACTCCTTCGTTTGTGAGGCATACTGTTCTTGTCAAGCTTACGCAGGAAGATGACGTGGCATGCCTCCACAAACAAGTTTATGAGTGGCAAGGCCACAAGGTTATCTTCATGAAGGTTCACGGGATTGAGCTGATGCCGGACGTCCTCGATGATGTTCATGGCAAGGTCCGTCTTGTGTCCAGCCCAAATTAGATTGAGGCATGAAATAGTTGCCGCAGTTAGTGTTTAATAGTAGTTTGGGTTGTGTCTAATTATCCAAACCTTGCCTATTATCGAGCCCTCTGGGGCTAGTACTATGTTTGAATCCGTCTATGGGAACTGCTGCTACTTTTGTGTGTCCCTGAATCATGTGAGAACCATCGTAATTTTTGCCGAAACAGATGCGTCCTCACTAGTTTTTTCATGAATATGGCATGATAAGACAAAAGTTGTCATGGTTTATCATATGAGCAGTGTCTGTTTGATGAAATAGAGTACTCGTTCGATAACTATGCGCCGACGTATACATAAGTACTTGTAAACACTGTTGGTGCTACCCCACTTGTAAGCAGTTGTGCAAAACACGGCACATTGGCTCAGCTCGCTTCAACACTAGGCTATCGACCGGCTAACAATCAATAATCTGTTGTCTGACATATAAGCAACTACCTATCTTGTTACAGTGGTTCATGCAGTTAACTGAGGCCACAATGTAAATTCCAAACGTTCACACGCTAGTCCAGCGTTCATGTGGAACACTCACATTAAACTCAGCTTCATAAAAAACTTGAAAAGCATAAGTTAAGCAATTTTATACATCTCAATGATTCATAGAACATAACAAACATATACTAATTCACAGCAAAAGACAAAGTTGTGAGAAGGTTTACAAATCAGGAAAAAACAAGCAAGGCTTCTCTGAGCAAAGGGCCTCCCAGCAGGTTTAAATTTCCTGGAGTTCACTCTAGTTTTTTCTTGTTGCCACCATCCAGGCTTAGGTTCTCTCATTCCAGAATAACCAATTATAATTGTGTTCTCAGCTGGAATGCTGAACTGAACCATGTAGTGTACTGACCAGCTGAAATTCTTGTGCATTCCACTAAATTTAAGCACCGCTATTTGCAGAAATAAGCAGATTACAATGCCTCTTGTCCGCGCACCTTTCCCAAAAACCTTCATGTAGCTGTGCCAGCTAGTCCTGGGTCCATGGATGAACTGGTAGAAAGTGCATTCCGGACTAGGATGCAGTTGTTTTTGCTCGTCCCTACACTGCAATTAGGAAGTAAAACGTACGAATCAGCTTCTTTTAGATTGCGTTGGTCATTCTACCTAGTTACTACCAATGTAGGAATACCTGGAACGCTAGTGGTAAGAGGACGACAACTAGGAATAGCCATCTCATTTTGTGCAGTTGTACTAAAACTGAGGTGTGTACTTTTGATTGCGCAGATAGAAACGATATGGAGACAGACATCCCCATTTGCGCAAATATGAAATACGGTTATTTAAATAGTGTCAGATATTTGTAGTGGCGTATGATTAACAACAGCATCTATTGTGTTATAATTGGCACTAGATTGACAGTATGAAAGTGCCCTTAAGTAAGTAGCATCACATCACATCAACACTGCCACTAGATTAACATGCAGAACAATAGCATTAGTATTACTGTCATGAGAGTAGCACATGGTCAGTAAATGTGCAATCAAATTTGTGCAGTTCCACTGGGATGAAGCAATGTTAGCGGTGTGAGATTTAAGTGTAACTGCAAAAACACAATTCATGGGAAATAAAGCAAGACGGAAGCACTTCATAAAATGGTGGTGACATTGCTTCAATTTATCGGCGGCACTAGACCATTACTTATAGTGACATTAGGTGGCATTGCTTAATGCTTCATGTGATTTTACATTAACGGTAGTGATATGGGCGTAGGGACAGCAGGGGCATAAAGTGGTGAGGCAGATGTGGTTGCCGAGAGCGGCAAACACTCAGGCAGCATGTCTGCATTTGTCCCATTTTTTATCTCCTCGGCGACATTTTCCTATGTGAGCACAAGAAATCTAGACCTGCTCATTCTCATTTGCGTTGTCCCCCAACACCACTCACTTTCTTTCCTTTTTCAACCAAGAGACAGGTCGACTTCCCCCCACCCTTCGCCATCCACCATGCTTTCTTCGCCTTTTCAACCAAGGGACCGGTTGGGTAGACAGTATCTACTACTTTCCCCCGTTTCCTCCTAGAACCAAGTCCTAGATTCATGCTACAACTTCCCCACTTTCTTCCCTGTTTGAACCAACTCTTAGATTCAACTGTATGAACTAGCTTTACCTCTAATAATAGTAAAAGTCTAGGTGGCTTTGGAACATCCGACGGAAGTAGAAAAAGATCCACACGCAACCACGTGGGGAGCTGGGGCAGTAGAGCAAGGCAGGTTTCGAAGGAATATATACCTGAGGGTCGTCGGCATGTGGCAAAGACGGCGTCGGGAGGCCGCATCTTGGCCAAAATACCACAGGGAGGAAGAAGGGGTCGGAGGCCCTCCCAAGCCGGCGCTCTCTCGGAGAGAACGGCACGGCCGTCGATCGGGACGCGTGGGCAACCGTTGGTCTCCTCCCTCGCCGCCGACGACAGCGTGAACGATGCACCTACACCCCTGCCCCAGTCCAGGTGGTCCAGCCGGATTTGTGACCAGCCGTGAGCAGAGAGAGAGAGAGTGTGGCCACATATGTCTTGCTTAGATCTGGAGAGCATGAGAGAGTGAAAGAGAGGAACCCTAGTAAAGCAAGCGCTAAGGCTCCTGCTTATATATATAGTGGAGTGATTTTGTTGTACCAGCTTTGAAAAAATGTGCTCCTACGTGTACCCGCGAGTGGGTGTGAGAGAACTAGTGCGTGCGTGCACCACTTCTCTTCGTGAGAGTACAATATACTATGCCCAAAGAACGTTCGCCACAAGAGTAATAGTATAAGTGTGTGACATGTGAGCTAAAATAAAAGGTGCGCGACGTCTTTTATTTTTTAGAAGTTCTGAGGGTAGGGTGTGAAGAGCACATATGTGTGTGACGTCTACCTGCAGATAGACGGTGGGTGCGAGAGGACTCGGGAGAGTCATGACTCGTGAGGGTGCGTGTGTGCGTGAGAGAGAGAGGGCACGTATCAATGCAATGCATGTGTCCGTAAATCATTATCCGACAAATGTTCGCCACAAGCCGTTTCCTGACGAACGCCGTAAGAACTGTTAGATCGGCATCCGACAATGTCAGTTTTGCCATGTCATTTAACAGAACAGCCACTCCTCCTACACACAAATCTTCCACGTGAGTGTTAGCAACTGCCGTATGCTCCTCCCTCCATTCCAAAATGCAGTGCATATAGCTTTACTGAAAATTCGAACCTCGCAAACTTTTACCGAGTTTTCGTGTACCAAAATGCACATATAGAATACCCAGTATATATCATTTCATTCATCTTCGAGAGGTAACTATAAAGATGGGGGAGGAGTCTACAAAGAAAGACCGTCGTATCACCTGCAACAATTTCAACCATCCTTTGGTGTGGAGGAATATCATAGGAACTCTATATGATATGATTTTTATAGGATTTTTTTTCCTTTAGAGCCAATTGGTTCATAGGAATAGATTCATATACTCCACATTTCAAAGGAAATAAACATGATATCATTTTTATAGCTTTAGAGCCACTTCGTTGATATGAATGGATTCCTATACTCCCATAATTTCAAAGGAATATAAACATTAGCGTATATTCAATAGAAAAGTTCCTATGATGTGAACCAAATGACATCTCTTTTCTAATCCCTCATAGGAATTGAGATACATGTCATCTCTAGATTCAATAGAAAAGTTCCTATGATGTGAACCAAATGACATCTCTTTTCCAATCCCTACTCATAGGAATTGAGATACATGTCATCTCTTCCCCTACAACTTCCATGTATACATCTTCTATTCCTAAATAGCTAGTACAACCCACTAGTAGTTTTTTTCCTAGACATGCAACTATGGCACAAGCACACGTCATGCATGCAATTCATAAGTCACATTGTTTTTCTACTCTATGCATGCAAGCACCACATCATCAATTCGTGCATTTACTCATACGTTATTTCTTGCATTAAATTTAGTATTGACAATGTATGTGCTGGTCACGTGCACACATATGTAGTTCACATTCACATTTTTGTTAGAAATGTCATTCTTTTAACTGCAATTCATTTTTTCTCTTTGTACTTCCTCCGTCTAGGTGTGTAAGTCATCTTCCAAAAACCAAATAATCCCAAAACACTTAGGCACGGTACATTAACTCCCTCCTCGTTTCTTGTTTCGTGACATATCAACCAATAAGAGATGTGGGCCGTGCATGCTTTCAATGGCTTGAGACTTTCAAACATGACATGCAGTGGTTAATTCATTGCATGGAATGCTATTAACTAGCAAAAAAACCTAAGATGACTTATACACCAAGAAGGAGGGAGTATTACATTTTTTTCATTTTAAGCATACATTCACTTCCCATTAGTTATAGATGTTTTTGGAGGAACTTTTATGCATTATCTATACCCCTATATAGTGTGCGAATAACTTTGAAAGATGGCAAATCCGAGCACACTGGCAGTTGGATATGATCAACATTCCACCAGATTCTGCCACATGTACAGTCTAGAAGACTCCATGGTTGAACTTAAGCATAATGCACAAACCTCAAAACACAAGCACTTCTCCTTTGTTCTAGAATCTTCCGTATCATAATTGCCCAAACTTTTTTTTCTAAATGAATTGCCATTATTTGTTTTTTACTTTATGCTTTACACTGCATAATCCCGTGAATCTTAACCTTTTTATAAAACTAATTGATTTTGAATGAGAGGAACTATAAGAACTAAACGGGCATCTACATCATGCATATATGACTCAAAGCTTTACATGCTATAGTGTGTATTTATTCATAATTTGGTTTCCAAATCTCATGCGTTCAATGCATGTGTACCTTACTAGTTTTGAGTAGAGTAGCAAATTTCATGCAGCCGCGGGTATATCAAAATGCAGGGCCCATGCATCATTGCCTTTCGGTCGAACCTACGTCCACAATTTTTTGTACGTATATCTCCACTGGTCCCCGAACCCAAAATGCTGCCTCGTTCCCGTAAAACCAAGCGGCCCACACATATTAAGGCGTCGACTCGAACTCAATCCCTCTCCCATTTACTACGACGTGGCCCTCCACACCGTAGTACTCCTACAAACCCTACCGTCGCACGCATCATCCCTTTTCTTCAAGAGGACGAGGGAGAAGCGGATTTGTAGTGGAGGCGCTTTCAAAAAAAGGATTTGTAGTGGAGGCCCCTACCCTAGGGTACCCTAGGTAGCTGCCGCACGCATCATTGGTTTTCTCTTTTCTTTATGCTCTTGCGCCCTAGAGTGAAATGATGGTTGCTTCGTCCGCCCAGCATAATGCGGGAAAGGTGGGGCTTTGTGATTTGACCCCTCATCTCTCATTTACTACTACTACGGCGCTACGACTAGGGTGCCTCCAAGTCCAACCGCTGCTCCGAACTGTAATTTGGTGCATCGCACGTGGAACAAGACGGTGGATGAGCCACATGTCGGCCACAGGGGTCTTGTTAAGTGTGTCGCCATTTCGTGTGCGGACTGACCCTGCTTGAGTTGCTACGCCAACACGACAGGAGCAACCTACCACTTGGTTTTGCTCCTTGGTGAATCCCGACTATATTGATCTAAAAAGATACGTACTGTACTACCCTCTCCGTCTCGGTTTATAGGGCGTGCACTTAGTTCTAGATCATCCATTTGACTAACTAAATATGAGTTACTATGTCACAAAAAGTATATCATTGGATTCTTAAGCGGATGTAGTTTCTAAACATATACTGTTCATCACATATATAGGCAGTTAAATTTTCAACCTAGAATGACGTGCATGCCCTGTAAACCGATACAGAGGAAGTAGTAAAAATGAGGTGATTTTACCGAGCGATGGGCGGGGGAGCATGGCCTGTCATGTGGTCCCACGTGTCATGATGTACCAAGGCGATGCGCGTGTCCCTCTTGAGGCAGAACAATGGCAGAAGCAATACTATGTGGTTTTCTTGAAGGATATGATGGCGAAGCAAAGTGTGAAATAGTGGTTGCTTCGTCCATCTAGGAAGGTGCGGCATTGTGATTTGACGTCTCGTTGCTCATTACTACTACTAGGGCGGTACCACTGGGGTGCGTCCCCCTGCTGTTCTGCACTGTTATTCGGTGCATGACACGTCGACCCGGTTGCTATATGTCCCACATGTCGGCGAGAGGAAGTACAAAATTCATGAAAGCGAGCGTCGACGGAGGAGTACGAGACACGGCTTGGTTTTTGCTGCTTCGCTTGATCCATCGATACAAACCCGGACTAAAAAAAGGCGAGGGCGGGTCTTTTCCCGCGCGGCAGGCAGGGGAGTTTGGCATAGTCTGTTCGAGGCACGGAGGCAGGAAGGGAAACAAGCAAATAAAGGTTGAGTGACTTAGTTTTGGGAAAATATGATTTTACGGAGTACGTACCCACTATGGAGGTAGTACTACTTACTACTCCCTCCTTTCCGGATTATAGGGCTCATCTAATTTTTTCCCCTTTTATAAGTCTCAATTCTACTAGTAGTAGTAGTACCATCACATGTTGGATTTTGATGTGCGCTAAATCACCCGATGCAAGTAGTGTCAAGAGAAAACTCACCAATGCATGTAGAAGTTCATGGCAATTTAGTGCTCATGCATGCATTCGTTCTAATTAATGCCTCGGTAAACATAACTTCTTTAGAAAAACGAGCATACTAATTACTTGTGCAAACTACGTAGTTAATTCCACCACTCACCGTCTACCTTGGTTGGAGAGATTTTGAAATTGAGCCATAAACTGGAAAGGAGGGAGTAGTAACATAGCCTAGGGTAGCTTGCTGTACCACAGACTTCAAGGAAATTGCTGTAGTAGTACTACTCCTACATACCACTGTACTACTCCTACTACTCCCTTCATTTTTACATACAAGGCCACAAACTCATATTACAGGTACCAAGGTAAAATTGAATGTCTTGCCTTGTAAACCCGCTTTTCTTTTTGGTTAGTGAGACCATTAATACACCGCATGCATGCAAGGAAGGGATAAGAAGCTGATTGGAGTGTCATTATGATTGCATGCATGCAAGTATTAAATAGTTTGCTAGTTCGAGGAAATATCGTTAACTTTTGTCTCGATTACTATTTGTGGCCTTGTATAGATGCAAAATGTATTTTTTATAGTGGCCTTGTATAAGTAAATGGAGGGAGTACTAAAAGACATATATTCCAAACAATATGATAATCTCTCTAACCAAGGTAGGGACGAGGAGTAAACGGAGGGAGTAGTAAAATTTTCTCCTCGTCCTGAGAGCCACCGCACGCGTGGGCGAGGGAGCGTGCGTAAGGCGTACTAGTAAGCAAGCTTCACCTCGTCCTGCGAGCCACCGCGCCCGTGGGTGGGGGAGACGGCGTACTAAGCAAGCTTCTCCTCGTTCTGCGAGTTGGCGGGACACATCAAAAGTTATACGTACAGAGCATCTCGAATGTATAGAGCCTTGCCTCTAAGGTAGGCCCCACATGGTTTGCCTCTTTTTTAACATAACGCATCAAGTCGCAATTTGTTTGTTCACCCGTGGTAGACAATCCTCCATCAAGTGGACAACCAGTACACGTGTCAAGTTACCACATGGGCTGCCTTTTCGTACAGAAATGAGCTCCACCGTGTACCCGCGCGGGTGTGGTTGGGAAAGAGACAGGGGTACGTGCGTTGTGCGTGCACCTCTTCTCTTCGTGCACATTCCCCACCTAAGTGGGTGTGTGTGAGAGAGATACAAACCTAGACATAATGCGCCGTCCATCCCCATGCCCCTGCCCAGTCCGACCACCAGTCACCACCACGCCCCACTCCTCCTCACCTTATCTCTCATCTTTCTCGAGATATCATTTTTTCGATGAAATTCTCGAGATACCATTTTTCCGATAAAATTCTCAAGATATAATTAGTTTTTACACATGGGGTTACTCCTGCATGGGTCAATCACAATAGGTGTTTTGTAAAAAAAATGCATCTTGATGTTCCGTGCAATGCACGGGCATCTTGCTAGTCCATGAAAACAACACATGGCAAAATTTCACGGCGAACGAGGGATTTGAATCTGCTGGAAGGTGTTGTTTGGATCTTGCCCGGGGTAGCCAAAATATTGGCGACCCTTTTGTCCACCGGTGCCTTTGCCACCGATGAACGAGGAATGGCTCGGGTGCTCATGCATCCTCCAGCGCGCGCGTTGGAGACGAGCTCGCACGAGCTGTGCTTTTTTTGTCCCACCACGCCGCCCGAGCCGGCCGCAAACCGATCGACGACCTGCAAATTATGCCATCCAACCATAGCCACACACATTCTGACAGCAACTCAACCAACCGGACGAAATTCATGCAAACACAGCGATATTTCATATAAACAATGACGAAATTCATATAAAATACCGGATTTTCATACAAACATGATGGATTTCATTACATTCAAAACAACTACGCGATGATAGTTCTGGACAGCACAGGTGTATAATACCTAGCCTAAATGGTCGCCCGCTGATCCATTTGTGTTCCTCATGTCCGGCAGGACGATCACCGGACTGCCGGGAGCCCCGGAGGTATATGCTTCAGCGCAAAGGATGGCTCGCTTCCCCACTGCCCAACTGATATCGTTGGCTGATGCCCAAGATGATGGTGGAAGGGGGCTTATCCGCTTCTGTGGAGCCCATGCGGGGTCGACGAAGGTCCTTGCAACAAAAGGATCCGGCAAGACACCTGCTGTGTATGCCGGCATCGCCTCCGCGGTGGCCTTCATGGGACCCAAGTGACGGCGGCCTCCCGTGTTCTACTTCTCCTCGATGATGGCGGCGGACGCGGAGGCGCTGGCCACCGACTCGCTCTCCACGCACCCGGCTTCTGTCTCTGCTTGCATGGCATGGCCGCCGGCATGGGAGTCTCCGCCACAGAAACGGGAGACACGATCGCAGACACGGGAGGCGCGGTACGAGGCGGCGGCATGGACGGCAGCAATGACGCCCGTGCGCCGCTCCTCGTCGAGCTGGCCTGGAGCGGCGAGTTGCTGAACCGCGCGCCGGCTTGGGGCGGCAACTGGCTCTCTCGGGCGAGGGGAGGGAGATGGATCAGCGAGCTGCCTAGCTCGTACCCGGCGGGCTCGGGGGGCCACCCAGCCGGCTTGGATGCGGGATAACTACTCTTCGTAAGCCATTGTAAGAGTGGAAAAAATGATGGAGGAGATAGGGGAGCGGCGGAGGTGTGCGATTCTTGGCCGGCGTTTGGCCTCGTTTAAATAGGAGATTAAATAGACGGCGGACGGGAGGAGCTTGTCCGGCGTTGTGTTTAATGCCGGCCCGGTCATGAACAGATGTGTGTCCAGAGTGGGTTTCTTGGCTTCCACACAGGTTTCATGGAGGCGTTTGAATGCGGCAAGGAGGCGTGTTCAGCCGGGCGTGCAGCGAGTGGCGCCCTCAACTCTGACGTACGACACCGCGCGGTCCGCTCCGTTCTTCCACTGACGTGTGGGCTCTTTGGGTACATGCCCTGCATGTCAGTGACCCAACACAGGCAGCGCACGGCAAAGGAACTTTTGGTGGGCCAGGGCGGTCAGAAGCGGGCATTTTATGAACCGATGATTGTTCATTGAGTGTTACATCATCTATTTCATGTAGATAAGCCTACTATATAATGTAAGAGTATTTTAAAATTTTCATATATACGTTGATAGCCTGTTCGATACGTTGTGATTCATAAAGACCGATGCAAACATCAATGTTCTGCTTATCACAGATAAGATTGATTAATACCCGTAACAATCCATGTCCTTAACAAAGGGTGCATGCACGTATAGGTTGAGCGCGTGTTTTGCGTCGTGTGCTATGTCCATGCAAGCGTGTGAGTGTTGCATGCGTGCATGTGTACGTTTCAGTGTTGCATGCATGTGTGCGTACGTGCGTTTGTTCGTGAGTGAATGTGTACGTGTCAGTGTTGGACGCCTGCATGCGTGCGTGTGTTCGTTATGTGTACGTGTCAGTGTTGCATGCCTGCATGCATGCGTGTGTTCGTGCGAGTGTTGCGTGCGTGCATGTGTACGTGCGGGGTGAGGCTACTCGTCAATCGACTGACTTTTTCATCTCTGGTCAGTAGATTTTCCAGCCGTTGGATACGAAATCAAGGGCCTGCAGTTTATCTTCAACCTCCACCCCCCTGAGCCGCCAGCCACCACCAGCCGAACCGCCGGCCCCTGCTGCCCGCGGCCGGCCCACGCCTCCACGCCGCCCCGCCCGCCCTGAAACCACTCCCCATCGCTGGTCCGCCGCCGCCCTGGCCATCCCTCTAGGCCCCACGCGCCGAGCTTTTTCTTCGGCGATCCCCACGCCACTGCCCAATCACCGTGCCCCCACCGTCGGCGACTGCCAACCAGAGGTCTCACGACTTCGAATCCCCACCGACCACTAATTTATTACAATTTCTATCCTTCATATACGCGCTGACGGGTGGGCCCTATGGTAATGTGCGCTGCTGAATGTGGACCATTTGACTGGTCAATTGATCGTGTCATCAACAAATTACGGAGCTGTATGGTGAGCCAGTGACCGTATGATCACCCTAAAATGTAGTTTTATTAACACAGTACAGACTCAAACTACCATTTCTTTCTTTCATATACGCGCTGACAGGTGGGCCCCACGGTTATGCGCCCCGATGGTGCAACACTAGTTGCGCCACATGGAACGTTTGACTGGTCAATTAATTGTGTCATCAACAAAATACGGAGTTGTACGGGTTTGCCAGTGACCGTATAATCACGACATGTATTTTTTTAACACGGTACAGACGCAAGCGCTCATATATACACGCAAGCACTTGCCGCTATAAGCGCACACACGCATACCCTACCCCTATGAGCACCTTCGAGAGAGTGAGCCAGCATATGATCTTTAGATTTTACGAAGTCACCATAGGTGCCTCGTAGTCGACTGAAACGTCTCCTCCCACTAAACGCACATCGCCAGAAAATACTGAAATTAACCCAGGATAAATGCGAGCACCAGGACTCTAACCCTGGTGGGCTTGAGAAACCACTGTCCTCCTAACCGTCTAACACAGGTTGGTTAGCACCACAAAATGTATGTGGTGACCGTGATGAGTTTATTCTGAAGTCCAGTGACCATATCGTGCTTTCTCTTCAAATAAAATGGCCGTAAGTGTCATCAACAAAATATGGAGCACGCATCAAATACAATGTCCGTCAGTGTCATCAACAAAATACGGAGACGTATGAGCTAGATACTGTATGATCACCACGAGAATGTATACGATGACCGTAATGAGCATATTCTAAAGTCCAGTGACCGTATAGTGCTTTCGCTTGAAATACAGTGACCGTCACGCGTGAATGTGTCATGGGCATGCATACTTTTAGAGGGCCGAGAGATAGTTTGTGTGCGTACATGAAAGTGGTGTAGAAAGAGGGGGTGTCCGGTGGAGACAAGGAGAGATATGCCCTTCGTTTCTCTTTCCCGTGACTAATATTTTAGGAGAAAATATGAACATTCACAATGCAGAACAATATTTTTGGATGAACCATGCAATTAACTTTCATGTATAACATTGTACTATTGTATATGCTTATTTTCTTAGTGGCCGATTGCGTGTGTGGTGTGGTGGGCACATCATTTCTAGTTGGGGTGGGCACATCATTTCTAGTTGTGGTGGGTCAACATGAGGACTCATGGGTCGGTTCCATCTTGCGCCACATAGGTTGGATCGAGACGCATTATACGAAGACCCATGTGGAGGACCCGACGTACAACACGAAGCTACCAGAGTCGTGGAGGACTCTATCCCCACTGGTGATAAGCCGACTATATATGATTTGTAACCCTAGGCCCCGAGTATGTTATAGAAGTCTGAGGGCTAGTTCGTCGATAGTATGCACACACGCACAATGCCTGGTATTCATGTGTACTTTATACACACCCCTATCACTAATATACAGTACCAGGAGTAGGCTTTTTCCTTAACTGCAAGGGTCCGAACTTGGGTAAAACTTGGCCTCGTATTACCATCTAGCCTATCAGTCAGGGATATCCTACCGAATGATCTGATGGAATCATATCTGCCAACTACTAAGAGAGAGGTGTGTCTGTGGGGGGGGGGCAATGTGTGCGAGAGAGGCCTAAAGATAATGTGCGTGCGGGAGACACGTAGGCACATATATGTGCGTATAGATGGCTAGTAGAGACCGTGCGTGTGTGTATATATGCATGTGAGAGAAATAGTGTTTTCCAACTGAGATTAGTGAAAAGAGTGGTACATAGTAGTCAGAAAGAGAGAGAGAGAGATAGAGAGAGTGTGCATGAGACACCCCGACACCCCGGGAGAGATTGTGAGCATGTGTGAAAGAGAAATGCCGATGTATATAAAGTATGTGCACTTATGCGTTAGATAGAGAGATATATAGTGCGTTTGTGAGAACGGGCCGAGGCATAGTGCATCTACATGTAAAAGGCGGTTCTACGCATTAAATTAAAATAAAAATGGCATTATTATTTTTGGATGAGATCATGAATTTTGCAATTTGCGTATGAACGAAAATCAGTCTATCATACACCCATACTCTATTGAATTCTACCATGTGCATGTGTTTATTTCATATTATTGATCCATAGAGTGAGAGCGGTTTGAAATACAGGCAACACATTGCTTTTGCAATTCATATATAAACATTAATTAATGCACTCCATGTTGTTAGTGTGAAGCACTTTATACATTTGTCACTTACATGGATACATTCCAAATTGCTAGCTACGAAATAGAATACATGTTGAATTCAACATAAAGGGGGTTTCAAAGATTCGAATTCATAGGAAGTGCATTCATCTATTTGAACCCGAGATAATGGCATTTGTAAATCAGATCTAAAAGGGGGCATCAATCTTTGTTGTGCGTTTGAACATGCTATATATTCATACGCATGTCTAACTATTTTTTTGCAACCAAGGAGATTATATCTGGAACCATGCATGAACTGAGGTAAGTTGCATATTTTTTAATATATACTCGTGTACAATGTATATTCAAATGTACCCCCTCCATTCCAAAATAATCGTGGTTTTAGGATTTTCAAGAGTAAAGATTTGTGAAGTTTGACAAATCCTGAAAGTTCAATTCAAGAGAACCGAAAACGTTAATGCTTCTGCTCCCAAATATTGAACGAAGCGCCAAATAAGCCTCTGGTCACCCGAAACTGCGCGAGACTAATGCTTGGTGGTAGGAAATTACTGTCCTGATTCTGGCCCGTGTAGCCTATCGGCCCAGTGTCCAAAGTTCTAAACCGGGGTAGGTTTGTAACTTCACCAAGACGCCAGTCTCAACCGCCTACAAGAAGCATTCATACGCCGTGGGCGCCTAAATACCCATGCGCTCGGCCGAAATCTATCCCGCCCACCATTTGGGACACCTGAGATTACTGTCCTACCCCCAACCCGCAATATGTCTGAAATTTTAGATGGGGGCAAAGTTTGTAACTTTCCCCAAATTTCAAACAAGCGTGTCCCAAACCGAAACATTGTTCCCCCTTAGTTCCCCCTCCCTCCATTTCCCCATTCATATTCCGTGGGCGCCAAAACGCGCTCTCCACAAGCCACGAAACCCTAGCCTCCTCCGTGCTCCACCCCATCACGCACAATCCACCGCCGCCCTCCTCCATCACGCCGGAGCAAGTACCCCGACATCGTTGTCCAATGCAACCGCAACTGCAACGCCCTCAAGGACTTAGCAGCTGAAGCCGAGGCAAAGCTGCCTCCACAACACCGACGCCAACATGCGCCGTACCAGAACCACTTCGACCACGCCGTCCTGCACCTCACTGCTGCTGCTCCACTGTCGCAACCGTCCACCGCACCGGAGCTGTTCCCGCTACGCCATCGTTTGCCACCTCGGATCTGGTTCCCCGCTGCCGACAGACGGCCACCGCACCACACTCAACAACTTGGCCATGGGTTCGTCCAAGGCTCCACCGTCCTCCACAACTTCTCGTTTCCAGTGAACCACAAGAAGATCGTTGGAAAAACAGAAGGAGGACACAGCACTGCCAGCAGAAAGAAGTACTCCTCTTCCCTTATTCGTGCAAATTTTACATCTCTGCTCACACCGTATTCTTCCCATGAAAGAAACTAGTTGAGCACTTCTTACTACATATTCTTCGTGATACTAAATGCACAAGGTTTCCTCCCATTTACTATTTCACCTTTGCTAGGTCAGTAGCCCGCCTGGATTTCAATTCAGGGTCACTCAAATTGCAATTAAAAGAAGCAGCACCCGCTTAGGCGCGCGGAGCACCTAGTCCGCCTGTTCGCCGGGGAAGCCGCGTATCAGTGTCTATCATAGGGGTGTGGGGTGCAGGAGCTACTTGCGCCTGATCTGGAGGTTGGCGGGGCTTGAAGGGATGGCCGGGGGGCGGTGCCAAGCACGGCGGTGCGGTGAGGTCGAGGGGAGGGCGAAGGCAGGGGACTGGGTCGGTGGTCACTAGCATTTCAAGGAAGATCGTAACACTGACTGGCTGGAGGTAGATGAAGGCGATCTGCCCGTTCTTTGTACATCGGACGGTGCAGAAAAAATGGACTGACCTATTTGTTTTCAGTCGACTATTATTTTCATAGGACCACACCTTGTGGTGTGCTAGAGGAGCATCTGCATTTCCCAGCCATCCCTGTGCTCATATTTCAAAATCCTAGAATCTAGTAATTTCGTGTGTCATGCATGTTGTAGAGCTATCATATGTCTCCCGTCATTTATTTTCTCACCGACCTGCTATCTGCTACCTTTACACTGTACTACTTGTGCACACACTTCACCCATACTCACACTATTGTTTTTTTATGCATGGGTATTTCAGACTCTGATGCAGTGTTGATGAATACATAAAAGAAAAAACAGAAGTCGCTCCAGTGTAATTTGAAGATAAGCACTAAGCGTTTCAGCGCTCTAAAGGGTGCAGTGTCAGCAGATGGAGACAGTAAACGTAGCTCTACAGTTGATGATCTCAATTGCCACACACAACCATCCCAGGTGCTTGCTTTAACTTCGCTCTGTCAAATGTGGTTGCATGTTGCATATGGTGTCTAGCTTGTATTGCTTCCAATTTGGTTAAATTGTATCTGCTTACTTTACACATTATACGTTTGATAATGACATGCCTTCCTGTTTTTGGTACATACTACATATGTCTATTAACCATGTTCGTACATCAAACTAGTGCTCTTTTGTATCCCTCATCAATCACTTATGATGAGACAGTCACCCCAGTGGGTTACTGTGAGACGCGCTACTCGTTTAAAGAGTGCAGTGTCATCCTCCCCACATGATTCTCAAGAAACAGCAAGGCTAAATGAAGATAGTCAATGTAGCTTTCTAGTTGATGACCGCAGTTCCCCCACACCATCATCGCAGGTGCTTTCTCTTACTTGGCAGTGTGATATGTGGTTGCATGTTGCATATGGTGTCTACCTTGTAATGCTTCCAATTAGGGTAAATTGCATCTGCTTAGTTAACACATTATACCTGTGAATATGACACGCCTTCCTGTTTTTGGTACATACTACGTCTTTCTATTAACCATGTTCTTACATCAAACTACTTTTCTTGTGTATCGCTCATCAATCACTTCTGACGAGACACCTTCAAGTTGACAGTGTAATATTGGTTGCATCTTGCATATCATTTCAAACATGTATTGCCTATAATTTGTTGAAGTGCCACTTATAATGAGACACATCTAACTTGGTAGAGTGATTTTAGTTGGATCTTTCATATGGTGTCTAGATTGCATTGCTTCCAATTTGTTGAAATGACTTCTGCTTAGCATTTTTCATACATATTCCATCCTCCTACAATGTGGTTGCCATACATAAAAGTTGTGTTTGTCAGTATCATGCATCAACGAATTGGGAAGTGCGAATTTCATTCCTTTTTCTTGTGTGTTTACTTGACAAGGCAAAATATAAAAGGACGAAGGCACGGAATGATGGTGGTCCTCTGGAGCAACCGAAACAGATGACCTCCGAGGGAGTCCTGGACTAAGGGGTCCTTGGGCGTCCGGCCAGTTGGCCATGGGCCGGACTGATGGGCTGTGAAGATACGAAGACCGAAGACTGCACCCATGTCCGGATGGGACTCTCCTTGGCGTGGAAGGCAAGCTTGGCGATCAACTGTGTAGATTCCTTTGTATGTAACCGACTCCATGTAACCCTAGATCTCTCCGGTGTCTATATAAACCGGAGAGGGTAGTCCGGATGGAGGATACTCATTATCATAGTCATACAGGCTAGGCCTCTAGGGTTCAGCCATTAAGATCTCGTGGTAGATCAACTCTTGTAACACTCATATTCATCAATATCAATCAAGCAGGAAGTAGGGTATTACCTCCATAGAGAGGGCCCGAACCTGGGTAAACATCGTGTCCCCTGTCTCCTGTTACCATCAACCTTAGACGCACAGTTCGGGACCCCCTACCCAAGATTCCCCGGTTTTGACACCGACATTGGTGCTTTCATTGAGAGTTCCACTATGCCGTCGACAAAGGGTCTATTGGCCCCTTCGAATGTCTATAATGACGTTGTCCAGGGAGAAACCTTTCTCCCCGGACAGATCTTCGTATTCGGCGGCTTCGTACCGCGGGCCAACTCGCTCGGCCATCTGGAGCAGATCGATAGCCACGCCCCTGGACATCAGGTCAGATTCGGAAGCTTGAACTACGTTGCGGACATCCGCGGAGATTCGATCTCTGACGGATTGGAGACTGCGGCAATCGCTCCCCTTCGCCCCGATAAGCATGGCTTAAACCTATCATCGGGCCGCATCCAGGAGATAGCTCCTATAACAACTCTGTCCCTAGATCTGGAGCAGATCGAGTCATCCGAAGATAGGAAGCTCAACCCCATCACGGAGGCTACCGATCCCGCGGCGTTAGAGCCGCACACAAATTCTACTTCGCATGATATCCGCGTCAACGGAACCCCGGATTCGTCTCCGGTGATAAGTTCTGAACCCTGCAAGTCCGCGGATACCGAACTCGATCGGTTATCGATCTTCAAGTTCAGCGCCGCGGACATCTTTCAGCACTCACCTTTGGGCGATGTGCTAAACTCTTTTAAGAACATGTCCTTGGCAGGGAACTCATAGCCGAACTATGTCCGGTTCGGGCAAGGGGCTGAGGAGGGAGAATTTTGTTTCCCACCCACCACCCACTTCATAGCCACCGTCGATGACTTAACCGACGTGCTTGACTACGGCTCCGAAGACATCGACGGTATGGACGACGATGCCAATCAGGAGCAGGGCCAGAACTCGCCATTTATTGGACGTTGGACGACCACTTCCTCATATGATGTCTACATGGTAGACACGCCGAAAAATAACAGCGGCGATGACAGGGAAAGTCCGACAAAGGAGGACCCCCCTGAAACACAGCCAAAGCGCCGGCGTCAGCGGCGCCGCTATAAATCCCGTCGCAGTAGGGACAGCAATACCGGCGCAGGAGACGACAACACTCCGGATGGCGCCGAAGAAACAAAAGAACCCAATGAGCAAACGGACGAACGAGACGATCGGGAGCCAGGGCAAATCAACCCCGACGAATAGGCCACAGAAGAAAACTCGGAGGACGATAGCTACCATCCGCCCTCCAAAGAGGAGACGAGCCTCGGCAACAAAGACTTCATCGTGCGTGAGGACCCTCTGGAGTAGGAGCGCTTTAAGCTTCAACTCATAGCCACTGCAAGGAGCCTAAAGAAGAAACAACAACAGCTTCAAGCTGAACAAGATCTGCTCGTCGACAGATGGACTGATGTCCTGATAGCTGAAGAATACGGCCTTAAGCGCCCAGCCAAGAGCTACCCAATACGCAAATTGTTACCTCAATTCGATGAGGAGGCGCCGGTGAAGCCTATACCTCCCTCGCGCAATACGGAACGAGCACCTTGAGTTCGAAACAGTGCGGTGGACCGACCACCCCGCGGTCGGGATAAAGCGGCAACTCAAGCCGAGCAGCAGACTGCTCCACCACCCCGTAAAAATAGAGACAGAACAACTCGAGATTACATGTACGACCTCCGGCAGACCCTGGACAGTAGAGCAGGACATACAAGATCGATCTACGGATCGCGAGGACGTGCCTCGAGATACGACGACGGCTACTTATTCGGGCGTAACAAACTTAGCCACGCCCGAGCCGAATGTCGCAGACGGACTTCATCAGAGCTACGTCGCGACGTGGCCCGATATAGAGGCGCCGCACACCCTCTCTGCTTCACAGATGAAGTACTGGATTATGAATTCCCCGAGGGGTTTAAGCCCGTCAATATTGAATCATATGACGTCACAACCGATCCCGCAGTATGGATCGAGGATTTTATTCTCCATATCCAGATGGCTCATGGAGATGATCTCCATGCCATCAAATACCTCCCGCTAAAGCTCAAAGGGCCAGCTCGGCACTGGCTTAACAGCCTGCCTGAAAATTCTATCGGCAGCTGGGAGGACTTGGAAGAGGCCTTCCTGGAAAACTACCAAGGTACGTACGTCCGGCCACCAGACGTCGATGACTTAAGTCATATTGTTCAACAATCTGGAGAATCAGCCAGGAAATTCTGGACTCGGTTCCTAACCGAAAAGAACCAAATCGTCGACTGTCCGGATGCCGAAGCCCTAGCGGCCTTTAAACATAGCATCTGTGACGAATGGCTCGCCCGCCACCTCGGCCAAGAAAAGCCAAAATCTATGGCAGCCCTCACGGCACTCATGACCCGCTTTTGCGCGGAAGAGGATAGTTGGCTAGCCCGCAGCAAAAACACAGCCAGCGAGGCAGGCCCCCCCCCCCGAGGTCAAAAGTAGCAACAGCAAGCCCCGATGCAACAAGCACAAACGCCGAGGCAACGGCGACAACACCGATGACACTACAATTCACTCCGGATTCAGCGGCTCCAAGTCCGGTCAGCGGAAAAGGCCGTATCAAGGAAGCAACCAGGGACCATCTAGCATGGATCACATACTCGACCGCCCGTGCCAAATCCATGGCACCCCGCACAAGCCAGCCAACCACACCAACAGAGATTGCTGGGTCTTTAAGCAAGCCGGCAAGTTAAACGCCGAAAACAAGGGAAATGGATCGCAAAGCGAGGACGATGACAAAGAGCCCCGGCAACCGAATACAGGGGGACAGAAGTTTCCCCCTCAGGTCAAAACGGTGAACATGATATAGGCTACACACATCCCCAAAAGGGAGCGCAAACGCGCACTCAGGGACGTCTATGCGGTAGAGCCAGTCGCCTCAAAGTTTAATCCATGGTCGTCATGCCCAATCACCTTTGATCGTCGAGATCATCCGACTAGTATTCGTCATGGCGGTTCAGCTGCGCTGGTCCTCGATCCGATCATCGAGGGATTCCACCTGACACGTGTCCTTATGGACGGCGGTAGCAGCCTCAACCTGCTCTACCAGGATACAGTGCGGAAAATGGGCATTAACCCCTCATGGATCCAGCCCACAAAGACTACCTTCAAAGGAGCCATCCCCGGCGTAGAGGCCCGTTGTATGGGCTCAATCATGCTGGAGGTTGTCTTCGGTTCTCCGGACAACTTCCGAAGCGAAGAACTCATCTTCGACATTGTCCCCTTTCGCAGCGGCTATCACACACTGCTTGGACGAACCGCGTTTGCTTGATTCAATGCAGCGCCACATTATGCTTATCTTAAGCTCAAGATGCCCGGTCCACACAGCGTTATAACAGTCAATGGAAATACATAACATTCTCTCCGTACAGAAGAACATACCGCCGCCCTAGCAGCAGAGGTACCGAGCGGCCTTCTCAAGCAGAACCGGAATCCGTCTGCCGAGCCCCTGGACACCATCAAGAGAGTCCGAACTACACTGCAGGGGGACAGCTCGACTCGTCATGAGCGCGATTAGCAACCCGGCCTCCGTCCCGGTCCCGATCATATAGTGGCGCTAACAACACGCGTGCATAATTACGCACTTGAAATTCCATGGACATAGACGGAGGCACAACTAGCTCGTGATCCACTGTTCGGCTGGACCGACCCCGGACACACATATACTTTTATTATTTATTTTCTCCTTTTCAGGATTCTTCGGCATAAGCCTTCCCTGACGGTCTACTTAATGGTACCGTCAGTAGGTAAGCACACCAAGGAGGCAGGAGCTTTGACGTATAAAGGGAATCCCCAGGTGGTCTCTGCTAACGACCGCTATACCTATTTTACATACCCACACGCAGCTCGCTCTTGGTTAGGGCATGTTAAATAGCCCTATTTTCTCATTACACTACTTGTATACATACGCCTCGACGTATTACTCAAATAAATTGCAGCGTCGGCTTATTATATTTTTCCCTTAACTGATTATTTATTACAAATCACACCCATACATTCTGGTACGTTCAGTTTGCCAGGGGCTTTAGTGTACCCCATAACACGGCAGGAATGTCCGAACACTTTCAATAGTGCAGCACCCCAAACTTATAGCATTATATGCATCAGCTCCGAATCATGTCTTGGGTCAATAGTTGGGTTGCCCGGATCCTGTGCTTGCTACCCTACATTCCGCTATATCGGCTAGGGTAGCAAAGGGAGAACTACTGCGATTGTGTCCCGGTTCTCCCGGACGAGCACCTCAGTAGAGAAAGCCGAAAACTGACTGTCATGATGCGGCGAGAGCTGGTCGCTGTTCGAGAGGTTTCAAATCCTTAAAGATTTTTTCCGCTTCATGCGAGGAATCGGTCTTTGTCCGATTTAGGCGTGTATAGCGCCGCAAGTTCGGCCTTCCGAATACCAGGGGCTACGTCGAAATTTAAAATTATAGAACTTCTATGGCCAAGTGAGGGTGCTACAACTGTATAGTCCGATTACCTTGTTCGTTGCGCTAAATACCTCCTTAAAGGACCAACAACATGGATAAAGAGTGTTTAGATCTATCCCGCACACCCCTGTACTAGTTACATGGGGGCAGAAGCGGACGACTGGCCAACTCTCAGATTTTGTAAACAACCGCACATGAGGTAAAATTTTAAATCAAAAAGCATTATATTGCGCAAATGAACTAGTTTCATATTACAGGATAAATGAGTACATTCATTCAAAATTACATCCTTATTACATTGTTCGGCCACAAGGCGGGACCCCTCCAGGACACTATCATAATACAGCTCGGGTCGACGATGCTCCTTACCCTCAGGCGGCCCCTTGGTCATCAGCTTCTTGGCATCCATTTTCTCCCAATGCATCTTCACACGGGCAAACGCCATCCGCGCACCTTCAATACAAACCGACCACTTTATGACCTCAAGTCGGGGGCAGGCACTCACAAGCCGCTTCACGAGACCGAAGTAGCTGCTGGGCATAGACTCGGCAGGCCATAGCCGGACTATGAGGTCTTTCATGGCCAGTTCGGCTGCCTTGTGCAGCTCGACTAGTTGCTTCTGCTGGTCGCTCAAGGGCATCAGATGTTCTGTCCCAAGATATTGAGACCAGAACAACTTCTCCGTTGAGCTCCCTTCTTCGTTTTGGTAGAACTCTGCGGCATCTGATATGCTGCGCGGCAGATCCGCAAATGCTCCTGGAGAATTCCAAACTCGGGTAAGTAAAAAGAATGTCTCCTTTACATGCTTGCTTTGCATAACAAATGCCTTACCCGCCGCAATCTTCTCGGCCGCCTGGATCTCCTGGCAGGCCTTCTAAGCTTCGGCTCTGGCGTCTTGTGCGCTCTGAAGGGCTGTGGCAAGTTCGGACTCTTGAGTCTTAGAGTCACGCTCCAAGGACTCGTACTTCTAGACGATATCCTGGAGCTCTTTCTGAACCTCGTTGACCCGGGCCTCTTGCTTCTCGCGCGCGGCATGTTCCTTGGCCGCTTTGTCTTCGGCCTCGGCCAGCGCCTTCTTAAGGGACACCACTTCGGTCGTGGCCCCTATAAACGTTCATGACGCTTTTATCAGCAGAAACCACTTATCTTTAATAAGTATACATGCAGGGTATTTCGTACCTCGGCTTTCCTCCAGCTGCCTCTTCATGAGGACGAGCTCTCTCTCGGTCCACTCCAGGTCCTGCTTTAGTCCAGAGACCTCTGCAATACAAGCGGCAGCGGCCAGCAGCGACGCCTGCTTATTCACATAGACATCTCATATTAGACTCCTGCGAATATTATTTGATCCTCTGTTCGGTTTTTCTTTCCGAACACCAAACAGAGCATCAGGGGCTACTGTCTATACAGTGATACTCTCTCACAATTTTGTTACTTACCTCAAACCTATTAGAAGGCTAGCGCAGGCTTCGGTCAATCCGCTTTTGGCGGACTGGATCTTCTCAATCACCATACTCATAAGAGTACGGTGTTCTTCATCAATGGAAGCGCTGTGAAGCGTTTCCAGCAAGCTGTCCAGTGCCTCTGGATGGACAGAGGTCATTGGTACAGGCGGCTTGCCCTCCTTAGGGAGAGGCTGCCTGCCTGAATCCAGAACCACTTGGGTTTCCGGAGCCGTATTCGGCTGGGGGCCAAACTGGCTGCGGCCCCCATTATTGGAGTCCATGGGGGTCTTCCCCCCCCCCCC